>NC_066305.1:6809792-7119328 GCF_905404315.1 Leptidea sinapis | reverse complement strand
TCGGACAGTTCCTTTTTGATGGTTCGTATATCTTCTCTCAACGCAAGCACGCTGGACAGCTGGCGCTTCATATCACGGAGCTCCTTCATGATAGTTTCAAGAGAAGCAGGTTCGGTGGGCATCGGCGTGGTGGATGATAGCCCGCGACACGTTGCACATTTCCATTGCGATCTTTTTTCTGATCCATAGCGCCTCCATGTGGTTTCTGATATGTTAGCACACCCAAAGCATAGTAGGTTATGGCAAAGAGAACACTGTACCCCATCATTAAACTTTTCATTGCAAATTGCACACTCAGACATATTGCAGTTGCAAAATTTTGAACCAAAGGTTGAAAATATATGTTATTCCGCCGGTATGTTGGAAGGACGGTAACAGGCGGTATGTGTAAGCTTAGCGAGTGTTCACGCGAGACTGACTAATTTAACAGACTGTTAAAGATAAGTTGGTTATTGAGACCGGCCGATAAGAATAATAACGCTTCTTCAATTTATTAAAAAAACTATAGCTCAGAACAGTAACTTATATATTAAAATTTAGTTGGAAATTTTAACAAACGGCGTTTGTGTAAGAATACAAAAAAGTTACCGATCGTTGTAAGGAGGTGGAGAAGTCATCAGCGGCGATGCTCTGCATCCGTTTGGCGGCCGCATGCTGCGCCACCTTGACGCGGCGCAGCGCCGAGTTCTGGAGGTAGAAGGGCAGCTGCACCATGTTGCGGAGGTAGTCCCAGCCGCCGATGTTGCTCTCAGAGAACGCTCGCCGACTGTTAATCTCCACTGCCTACGATATATATTTCGTGAGATACATTATAATGTCATTTTTAATAGGGATAAGTTATGGAATTAGCAGATATGCTCCGAGTGGTAACACATCACAAAAATGAACATTAATCGTTACATACCATTATGTGACCCTATTTACAAACTACACCTATCACCCTGAGACTAAAAAAATATCTCGTATGCCTGTGATTTGCTTTAAAAGCCTTTAGGGCTGACAGCGCAGAGGAGGTTTTTAGTCGGTAGGGGTAGACCCGAGCCCGACATATGGGCCCCGTTTCAGGGCTCCAATAGGTAAATGCATTATCCTCCTCTCCAAAAAATCCTTGTGATTAGACAGCTAGCCAAAACCCTCAAACTGGAACGCAGGCGCAGAATATAGGAGTGGTGGCACCATCGACATTATAGCCCAGCAGACACTTATATTATCAATGCAAACAATTTAACAAACTGAGGTCAGCGGGCGCGGGGAAAATCAATCAAATTATTATTAACAATATATTATCAACAAAATTATCGAAAATAATTGCTACTGGCAATTGTGGATTTATATACAATGTATTCGTAATGTGGTTTCTGAGCAATAGTTATAAAGTCGATAGGTAGACGAGTACTGCACATACAGTTATTTGTAATGCTACTATAATATCACAAAGCAGTCGGAGTGAATTAATAAAATCAATGAACACTAATTTAATGCCAATTGTGTGATTTAGATGTCTATTATATCGAAATTATTCGAATGTGTGATTTTATTTAGTCAAAATATAGAACTTAAATATTAAACAAAAAAACCTAGATAATTCATTTATTTGTAGGAGAAAACTATTCTGAATTATTTAAAATATTAGTCTAGGAAAAACAGACTAACACAACGATCATGCAAATCCATAAACAAGTTCAGTGACAGATTAAATAATAGAAAAAAAAATACAAAAGATACTTTAAGGATACAAGATTCAAGCAGTTTAGACTCAGAAGCGTGCATGCCTGTACAAACTCTTATTATATTTTTATAGTGTATTACTATAATGTAAAAATTATATCTAGCATAGTGAGTTAACTCCGCGAATAGAAGGAGCAACGATGGGTATGAAGGAGACCCTCTTCGCGTCCAACTCGACTCTGGATGACCAAGGTGCACCACCACCGCATATTCCGCGGTGCGATTCATATATGCCGGAGGTAAAAATCCGGCATGGTGCCATGCTTAAGGCGCTTCTCACCTTGGACATTCACAAATCGAGCGGGTCCGATGGCATTCCCCCGATAGTACTGCGGACATGTGCTCCGGAACTGGCGCCGGTCCTTACCCGTCTTTTCCGGCTCTCCTACTCATCGGGCGCAGTCCCGAAATTATGGAAGGCGGCTTTAGTGCACCCGATCCCTAAGAAAGGTGTACGCTCAGATCCGTCCAACTACCGCCCCATTGCCATAACCTCCATTTTCTCCAAAGTAATGGAGTCGATCATCAACCGCCAGCTCTTGGGATACCTAGAGGGGCACCAGCTGATCGGCGACGGCCAGTACGGTTTCCGTCAGGGTCGCTCAGCTGGTGATCTTCTTGCGTACCTCACCCATAAATGGGCGCAAGCGGTTGAGTCGAAGGGAGAGGCGTTGGCGGTGAGTTTGGACATAGCGAAGGCCTTTGATCGGGTGTGGCATAAAACGCTTATAGCGAAACTGCCATCCTATGGGCTTCCCGAGAAGTTGTGCAAATGGGTCACTAGCTTTTTGGCTGATCGGAGCATCAAGGTTGTTATCAACGGTGCATGCTCCGACTTAAAACCCATAAACGCTGGTGTCCCGCAAGGCTGTGTGCTATCCCCTACGCTGTTTCTTCTGCATATCAATGATATGCTGCAAATCAGCAATATTCATTGCTATGCGGACGACAGCACAGGGTATGCTTCCTACACCGGCCGTGCCAACATGTCCCGGGATAGCGTCGACGAGAACCGGAACAAACTTGTATCTGAAATCGAGACTATGCTTTGCAAAGTCTCGGAATGGGGCCGACAAAATTTAGTCCAATTCAACCCCAAGAAGACACAAGTTTGTGCGTTCACCACTAAAAAGTCTCCCTTTCTCGTATCCCCTTGATTCGAGATCACTCCTCTAACTGCCACAGCCTGTATTGGCATACTTGGCGTCGATTTATCGAGCGACGTTCAGTTCCATGGTCACTTGGAAGAGAAGGCCAAACTGGCCTCTAAAAAGCTTGGTGTACTCAGTAAGGCGAGACAGTACTTCACTAAAGTCATCTCGGATCGGCTTGGTTCTCGCTGCATCTTCTACTGCATTTATCTGTTCTGCTGGAGCTGTTCGGGTTGATTCCAGCGGCCGAATTCCACCATCGGACATTACGTGCAAAGTACCATCCGCATCACGTAGACGTCTGGCATTCCACACCCGCGCGTTTTCTTCGAAATTTCTTGCCTCGCACAGCCACTTTGTGGAATCAACTACCGGCAGCGGTCTTCCCGAACAGATACGATTTAGGGACCTTCAAGAAAAAAGCATACTCCCACCTTAAAGGCCGGCAACGCATTTCTTGACACACCTGTTGTTCCGGATGTCCATGGGCGGTTGCCTCACCTCTCCCCATCCCGTGAGCCTCTTGCCCGTTTGCCCCCTCTCATATAAAAAAAAAGGGGCATCCCCTACGACCCGCAACCCCCTCGGTCGGTCCAAATACCTATTCGCTATTTTGCATGTCGGTGCTCGCATTTAGGCAAGTCACGTAGACGAAATCAGTCGCACGTATTGTTTTGTTCTCGTGGCATCATTTTACGTATTAATGAAATTCCCTATCAAATTACTTATTTTTTCAAATTAATTATTTCCTTATGTACTACTAATGAAAGTATGTAGAATGAATTTAACATTTTCCTTTATTCCGACATAAATTTCTTTCCGTGTCTGTTTTATTTTATGATTTTATTTTGCAAAGGCGCTACGCTACTTATGGCATTCGTGTGTGGCGTCATTTGCTGGTCCCACTGGAAGATCAGCGCTGGTTGTAATAGTAAGCAGCATTATGCTGTATTAAGTGTGACCAATTTGTGACAAACACTCTAACGTATAATTTGTTTTGTTTATGTTTGTTCTGTACTTTTATGTAAATATTTTGCTAGTTCCAAATAAAAACATTTTTATTCTATTCTAATTAGTAATTATTTTTCTATGCGTCTACACCTTTTAGTTTTTAATTTTAATATTTTATATTTTATAGTGTTTACATTAATCATGATTATCAATTCAAATATCAGAGAGATCGAGATTCGAGTGCTGTGGTTTGAAATGACTTATTGGAATACATAAGACATATAATATCTTTAAATTCGCCATGGCCTATGGCTTTATTTCCAACACTTCTTTATTCCAGTATGTGACAATATTTTTTTAATATTTGCTTGGTTGTAGCATACAACTTGTCCGTACTTCTGTTATGCATAAAGCATCTGACAAATAGCAACGTAAACAACCACAATATGGAACTCTAATAAGCGACCACAGACACAAGTACAAGTATTCCATCAACCTTACAACTGACCTCCATCCAAGCAATCTGCACATTGGAAATTCATTTAGAAAAAAGAAAATACTTAATCACTTACTGGTAACTGGCGAATTAATTAAACAAGCTATTCTAACCTATATGAAATAAAGAAATATATGATATGAAACTTTCTGCTTTCTTCCTAAGAAGGCTTACCTGTAAAGGTAAGGAAGGATATAGCGAAAGCGTTTGATCGCGTATGGCACAAAACGTTTCTGTCAAAAATTCCATCCTTTGGGCTACCCGAGAGTTTATGCAAGTAACAAGGATTACCAACTTCCTCACTGGGCGCAGCAAACAGGTCGTATTCGAAGCCTCTGGACTCTGGAGTTCCCCAAGGCTATGCGCTCAGAAACTTAGGTCAGGAAGAAACTTGTGTCCTCTATCGAGTACTCTCTTGAGAAGGTCGCGGAATGGGGTAAAAGGAACCTTTTCCAATTTAATCCCGTTTATCGTATAACCGCTCTTCGATAACACTTTCCTTAAAATCTCGAGCGATTGCCAATGATTGCCTGTGGTTCCTCTGGTATTGCAAGAGAAAGTGGGAGGCGGTGATCACTTAAAATCAGGTGAACCGTACGCTCGTTTGTCCTCCTCGTCCATAAAAAAATGGACACTGTATTATTTTTATATTATACTATTGTACTATGACAAAGAAGGTAACAAAATCTGTAAAAAAAATTACTACGGATATAGTTTACATTAAGGATATGTTTAAACCTTACATAATTTATACGTCAAGATAGTCTCTTGCTGTTAGACAACCGATAGACCAGGTTTAATACAATCTAGGGTGCGTGACAAGCTACGTCTTACACTCGCGCTTATATGTAACTTTGTGTTAGTGTGCGTGCATTGCAAAAAATAGAGGTTAACTCGGAAACTCCTATTTTTTCGACGTTTTAACTGCTATCATAGTCTATCTAGACGTATAAATGATCTAAGGTTTAAACACAAGGAAAAATATATACTTATCCTTAATGTGAGAACCTAAATCAAACAGCAATATATTATAATTAAACATCTAACATCTCCATTGAGTTAAAATTCAGCTCATCAAATAATCTTAAGCGTACTGCATTTCGTGTGGAAAGTGAAGACCAATATTAGTTCTCGAAATGGTAAGATCAAATAATTCACGAACTATTTAGTCACCTGAGTTATATTTATATTGGTGAACAATCAATATACATAATAATGGCAATAGATTAGTTAATTTATATTAGATATTATTTTTTTATATTATATTAGAAAAAACTAAAAACTAAACTAAAAACATTGATAAGACAGTGATAAAAACTACTAACATAATTTAAAAAATTCCCGCGCTTTTTGATAAAAATCTGTAATTATTCAAATCCGACTGGTTGATCCAAAGATCAGCATGTTGACAAATCAAAAACTTACAAACACTCTTCAGCTTTAGAATATTAGTAAGCTGTCAAATGTGTCATTGAAAAGGTCAAACTCTTTTATAATAATTATTTCTGAGCTCGTTGGCAGTGCGAGTCGCGCATTTCGTTCATTAATATTTTAGTTACAAATTTAATTTTTGTATATAATTGCCTACCATATATCGTGAAAAGTAATAAGGTTTTATAAATATAGTAAAACTAGCCGTTCCCGCCCGTTTCGCTGGGTGAACTTAAAAAAAAAAATTGAAGTAATGTTGGAATTCGCGTAGTAGCCATAAACCATCTAGGATAAATTTCGCATCAAATGGTGGTAGTTTCATGTCGATACGATCAGTGGTTTAGGCGTAATTGAGCCTCAAACAAAGACCATTTTCATTATATATATATAATGAAAATCGTCTAGATATGTTATGTGGTATAGATGTGTTATCTCACCTTACTGATTATGTGTGGATCTATAGCGAGTAGCAAGATGAAGGGGCTCTTGGGGTCGGAGCACAGTGCGTGTATCGCGTTCAGCAGCGCTAAAACTTTTTCCTGCTCGCAGCTGTCGAGAGCGTCCACCACCACCACTAGACGTGTCTGCTGACCGGTGAACGCGTCCAGACAGCTCACCTGGATACAAACATGTACTTTTGAATATTTTTTTATCAAATTTATAAAAGCACTTCTATATCCCCATTATATCTTAACTAAAAATTTGTATACAGCAGCAAATCAACAAGTTCTCTTCTCAACAGACTTCAAAAAGGGGCAGGTTATTAAACGCCCGGCTTGGAGTTAGGGGTATAAGCGTCCCAGAGGCATGCATTTTATATAGGCATTTAGGCAATGCCTACCTTAATCAGGACCTAAACTAATATTTATCAGTAGTGTTAGGTAATTTAGTTCCATTATTCCATAACAAACTTTCTATTGAACATACACCCAACATCATAGTTTTAGTTTACTTACTTTTAAAACCAATAAATTTATATGTCGAGAGTAAATCACAATTTCACCCTCTTCGCGTTGTGTGCGATTCTTAAATATTATATTATTTAGGTAGGTACTTGAATCTACAGTGCCTCTACCTTGCTAGAATAGCAATGCACGCTCCTGAAGCGCTGAACTCCCGGCAGTACGACCGGGTTAATCGGCAACGTAAAACTCTGCTTAATTCGAAGAGAGTCTGGTTCGAGTGTGTGTAAAAGTAATAATATACAGTGTCACCAATTCATCTGTATACTGATGGATGTCGCCATTGTCGATTCAGTGTTGCTAATTAATTCCAATGTGCGCAAAAGCACACGGAACACTCGAAAGTAGTAGACACTGACAGTAATTTTTGCCACTTCACAGATAAGTTGGTATTACTATGGGTTTGTTCCGATATGCATTGCGAGCACCGCGCAGTGCTATCACTGTAGAAAAATTCGTTCCGTTATGGACTGCCAGAATACTGCCGCAGTACTCTAGGAAAATATACGGTGAGCACTGGCGTTTTCGAGGTAAGGTACTCTCAGTACTTTGATCACGTGATCAGTCAAAAGCACTAGAGTGCCTAAATATTATTTAAAATATTTTGGCCGAGCACACGTTGGCCACCAGCAGCGCGCAGGTTATTACTGGTAACGGTGGTTGTCAGGGTCGTGCTCACCGTGTGCGTGAGCGCCTGCACCTCGGGCCGCAGCGCCAGCAGGTGCGCGCGGTGGTCGCGGGCGGCGCGCCGTGCGATGCGGGCCAGCCGCGCGCGCGGCCGGCCGAGCACACGTTGGCCACCAGCAGCGCGCAGGTTATTACTGGTAACGGTGGTTGTCAGGGTCGTGCTCACCGTGTGCGTGAGCGCCTGCACCTCGGGCCGCAGCGCCAGCAGGTGCGCGCGGTGGTCGCGGGCGGCGCGCCGGGCGATGCGGGCCAGCCGCGCGCGCGGCCGGCCGAGCACACGTTGGCCACCAGCAGCGCGCAGGTTATTACTGGTAACGGTGGTTGTCAGGGTCGTGCTCACCGTGTGCGTGAGCGCCTGCACCTCGGGCCGCAGCGCCAGCAGGTGCGCGCGGTGGTCGCGGGCGGCGCGCCGTGCGATGCGGGCCAGCCGCGCGCGCGGCCGGCCGAGCACACGTTGGCCACCAGCAGCGCGCAGGTTATTACTGGTAACGGTGGTTGTCAGGGTCGTGCTCACCGTGTGCGTGAGCGCCTGCACCTCGGGCCGCAGCGCCAGCAGGTGCGCGCGGTGGTCGCGGGCGGCGCGCCGTGCGATGCGGGCCAGCCGCGCGCGCGGCCGGCCGAGCACACGTTGGCCACCAGCAGCGCGCAGGTTATTACTGGTAACGGTGGTTGTCAGGGTCGTGCTCACCGTGTGCGTGAGCGCCTGCACCTCGGGCCGCAGCGCCAGCAGGTGCGCGCGGTGGTCGCGGGCGGCGCGCCGTGCGATGCGGGCCAGCCGCGCGCGCGGCCGGCCGAGCACACGTTGGCCACCAGCAGCGCGCAGGTTATTACTGGTAACGGTGGTTGTCAGGGTCGTGCTCACCGTGTGCGTGAGCGCCTGCACCTCGGGCCGCAGCGCCAGCAGGTGCGCGCGGTGGTCGCGGGCGGCGCGCCGTGCGATGCGGGCCAGCCGCGCGCGCGGCCGGCCGAGCACACGTTGGCCACCAGCAGCGCGCAGGTTATTACTGGTAACGGTGGTTGTCAGGGTCGTGCTCACCGTGTGCGTGAGCGCCTGCACCTCGGGCCGCAGCGCCAGCAGGTGCGCGCGGTGGTCGCGGGCGGCGCGCCGTGCGATGCGGGCCAGCCGCGCGCGCGGCCGGCCGAGCACACGTTGGCCACCAGCAGCGCGCAGGTTATTACTGGTAACGGTGGTTGTCAGGGTCGTGCTCACCGTGTGCGTGAGCGCCTGCACCTCGGGCCGCAGCGCCAGCAGGTGCGCGCGGTGGTCGCGGGCGGCGCGCCGTGCGATGCGGGCCAGCCGCGCGCGCGGCCGGCCGAGCACACGTTGGCCACCAGCAGCGCGCAGGTTATTACTGGTAACGGTGGTTGTCAGGGTCGTGCTCACCGTGTGCGTGAGCGCCTGCACCTCGGGCCGCAGCGCCAGCAGGTGCGCGCGGTGGTCGCGGGCGGCGCGCCGTGCGATGCGGGCCAGCCGCGCGCGCGGCCGGCCGAGCACACGTTGGCCACCAGCAGCGCGCAGGTTATTACTGGTAACGGTGGTTGTCAGGGTCGTGCTCACCGTGTGCGTGAGCGCCTGCACCTCGGGCCGCAGCGCCAGCAGGTGCGCGCGGTGGTCGCGGGCGGCGCGCCGTGCGATGCGGGCCAGCCGCGCGCGCGGCCGGCCGAGCACACGTTGGCCACCAGCAGCGCGCAGGTTATTACTGGTAACGGTGGTTGTCAGGGTCGTGCTCACCGTGTGCGTGAGCGCCTGCACCTCGGGCCGCAGCGCCAGCAGGTGCGCGCGGTGGTCGCGGGCGGCGCGCCGTGCGATGCGGGCCAGCCGCGCGCGCGGCCGGCCGAGCACACGTTGGCCACCAGCAGCGCGCAGGTTATTACTGGTAACGGTGGTTGTCAGGGTCGTGCTCACCGTGTGCGTGAGCGCCTGCACCTCGGGCCGCAGCGCCAGCAGGTGCGCGCGGTGGTCGCGGGCGGCGCGCCGTGCGATGCGGGCCAGCCGCGCGCGCGGCCGGCCGAGCACACGTTGGCCACCAGCAGCGCGCAGGTTATTACTGGTAACGGTGGTTGTCAGGGTCGTGCTCACCGTGTGCGTGAGCGCCTGCACCTCGGGCCGCAGCGCCAGCAGGTGCGCGCGGTGGTCGCGGGCGGCGCGCCGTGCGATGCGGGCCAGCCGCGCGCGCGGCCGGCCGAGCACACGTTGGCCACCAGCAGCGCGCAGGTTATTACTGGTAACGGTGGTTGTCAGGGTCGTGCTCACCGTGTGCGTGAGCGCCTGCACCTCGGGCCGCAGCGCCAGCAGGTGCGCGCGGTGGTCGCGGGCGGCGCGCCGTGCGATGCGGGCCAGCCGCGCGCGCGGCCGGCCGAGCACACGTTGGCCACCAGCAGCGCGCAGGTTATTACTGGTAACGGTGGTTGTCAGGGTCGTGCTCACCGTGTGCGTGAGCGCCTGCACCTCGGGCCGCAGCGCCAGCAGGTGCGCGCGGTGGTCGCGGGCGGCGCGCCGTGCGATGCGGGCCAGCCGCGCGCGCGGCCGGCCGAGCACACGTTGGCCACCAGCAGCGCGCAGGTTATTACTGGTAACGGTGGTTGTCAGGGTCGTGCTCACCGTGTGCGTGAGCGCCTGCACCTCGGGCCGCAGCGCCAGCAGGTGCGCGCGGTGGTCGCGGGCGGCGCGCCGTGCGATGCGGGCCAGCCGCGCGCGCGGCCGGCCGAGCACACGTTGGCCACCAGCAGCGCGCAGGTTATTACTGGTAACGGTGGTTGTCAGGGTCGTGCTCACCGTGTGCGTGAGCGCCTGCACCTCGGGCCGCAGCGCCAGCAGGTGCGCGCGGTGGTCGCGGGCGGCGCGCCGTGCGATGCGGGCCAGCAGCGCGCAGGTTATTACTGGTAACGGTGGTTGTCAGGGTCGTGCTCACCGTGTGCGTGAGCGCCTGCACCTCGGGCCGCAGCGCCAGCAGGTGCGCGCGGTGGTCGCGGGCGGCGCGCCGTGCGATGCGGGCCAGCAGCGCGCAGGTTATTACTGGTAACGGTGGTTGTCAGGGTCGTGCTCACCGTGTGCGTGAGCGCCTGCACCTCGGGCCGCAGCGCCAGCAGGTGCGCGCGGTGGTCGCGGGCGGCGCGCCGTGCGATGCGGGCCAGCAGCGCGCAGGTTATTACTGGTAACGGTGGTTGTCAGGGTCGTGCTCACCGTGTGCGTGAGCGCCTGCACCTCGGGCCGCAGCGCCAGCAGGTGCGCGCGGTGGTCGCGGGCGGCGCGCCGTGCGATGCGGGCCAGCAGCGCGCAGGTTATTACTGGTAACGGTGGTTGTCAGGGTCGTGCTCACCGTGTGCGTGAGCGCCTGCACCTCGGGCCGCAGCGCCAGCAGGTGCGCGCGGTGGTCGCGGGCGGCGCGCCGTGCGATGCGGGCCAGCAGCGCGCAGGTTATTACTGGTAACGGTGGTTGTCAGGGTCGTGCTCACCGTGTGCGTGAGCGCCTGCACCTCGGGCCGCAGCGCCAGCAGGTGCGCGCGGTGGTCGCGGGCGGCGCGCCGTGCGATGCGGGCCAGCAGCGCGCAGGTTATTACTGGTAACGGTGGTTGTCAGGGTCGTGCTCACCGTGTGCGTGAGCGCCTGCACCTCGGGCCGCAGCGCCAGCAGGTGCGCGCGGTGGTCGCGGGCGGCGCGCCGTGCGATGCGGGCCAGCAGCGCGCAGGTTATTACTGGTAACGGTGGTTGTCAGGGTCGTGCTCACCGTGTGCGTGAGCGCCTGCACCTCGGGCCGCAGCGCCAGCAGGTGCGCGCGGTGGTCGCGGGCGGCGCGCCGTGCGATGCGGGCCAGCCGCGCGCAGGTTATTACTGGTAACGGTGGTTGTCAGGGTCGTGCTCACCGTGTGCGTGAGCGCCTGCACCTCGGGCCGCAGCGCCAGCAGGTGCGCGCGGTGGTCGCGGGCGGCGCGCCGTGCGATGCGGGCCAGACGCGCGCGCGGCGCCAGCGCCAGGGCGGCGAGCGCGCGGCCGGCCGAGCACACGTTGGCCACCAGCAGCGCGCCGCCCAGGGCGCAGGCGCCGATCATGAGCCCCTGCTGGATGTCACGCCGCCTGCGTACACCGGCCGACCACTTATTAACTTAATACAAGGTATAAATTACGTGTCACTTGTTTGTCCGCGATGGACTCTACACTAATGAACGTATTTTAATTTGAATTACTTCATGAAGTGCACTTTGGTCCAACTTGAGAGATAGGACTTTTTATTTCGATTTGGAAACCATTATAATATTTATTTCGAATATTTGTTTTGTATGGACATATTTTTTACAGAATTTTTTGACACTCGGTTTGACAGTTCTGCTGTGAAACAATTTCGTTTCAACAACAGGGAGCATTTTTGGGGAATAATTATCGATGTTACGAAATATTATTGACGAATATATAAAAAGAACAGTTTATTATTTATTATGTACAGAACAAGATCTGTCGAGTCAGCTAGTATTATATATCATCTCGCGTGAACACTCGCTAGGCTTACACATACCGCCTGTTACCGTCCTTCCAACATACCGGCGGAATAACATATATTTTCAACCTTTGGTTCAAAATTTTGCAACTGCAATATGTCTGAGTGTACAATTTGCAATGAAAAGTTTAATGATGGGGTACAGTGTTCTCTTTGCCATAACCTACTTGCTTTGGGTGTGCATATCGGAAACCACATGGAGGCGCTATGGATCAGAAAAACGATTGCAATGGAAATGTGCAACGTGTCGCGAGCTATCACCCACCACGAAGGTGCCCACCGAACCTGCTTCTCTTGAAACTATCATGAAAGAGCTCTGTGATATGAAGCGCCAGCTGTCCAGCGTGCTTGCGTTGAGAGAAGATATACGAACCATCAAAAAGGAACTGTCCGATCTTAATGACACGTGTGTGTACACGAGCCAAAAAGTAGACGACCTGAGTGGTAGAATAACGAGCGTTGAATCCAGAGTCAGTAGTGTTGAAAAATTACAGGATACGGTAATATACCTTCAGAGTGAGTTGTCTAAGACGAAGCTCGCACTATCTGCGATGGAACAAAGATCGCGTCTTAATAATGTGGAAATCAAGGGTATGCCTATCAAAAAAGATGAAAATTTATTCACAATCCTAGACAAAGTCAGCACGAAGATCAATCATGTTGTGCCAAGGCCTCAAATCAACTATATATCTTGGGTTCCTATGCACAATTTAAAGGAAAAGCTGATAATCGTCAGCTTTTTAAACAGATATGTAAAAGAAGACTTCATCGCAGCGGCTAGGGCGGAAGGTGACGACCACGGATATTGGCTTCATAGGATCAATAAAGAAAATATATATTAATGACCACCTCAGTATGGACCTTAAGAAGCTTCTAACATCTGCCAAAAACGTTGCTCATGAGAAGAATTATAAATTTGTGTGAGTTAAACATAGTAAAATTCATGTGCGCCGTAATGAGACATCGAGAGTGTTTGTTATACGCCAAGAAAATGATTTAAACAAGATTGTTTAAAATGTGGACATCCCCGTTACCTAAGTGTTACCTTTATCATTAATAATTTATCGTTTGTGTATAATATCTCAGTATTGATAAGTTATAAATTGTTTTCCACCCCTGTCACTTTACAACTTTGTTACTTTGTTCATTTCGATAACTAAAACGTACAATATGTTTGTCTCGCTTACCCTTATGAGTTTTGCCTATTATTGCCATCTTCATCGTATGCCTCACTATTCTTACTTAGACACAGTATTTAGAATCTACCCGCAATTTCTTAAAATTACGTATTTATCTAATAAATGCACGAGTAAAACAACACCGCATACCTTTAAAATTATTATTAAAATGATTCGTATTATGTTTTTAAGTAATAGTATTGATAATGTCTTATAATATCTATAATTTAAGTATTTATTATCAGAACGTCCGTGGTCTAAGAACAAAAACTAATGAAGTTTATCGTAAAGTCTGTATGAATTCTTATGATGTAATTATATTTACTGAGACGTGGTTAGGAGACAGCATATCTGACTCCGAGTTCCTGGATGATCGGTACCTAGTTTGGCGACGTGACCGTGATTTTAGTTTAACGGGTCAAACAATGGGCGGTGGTGTTTTAATAGCTACACGTAAACATTGGCAAGTTAAGTTGCTGCCGCAATTTAAGTCAACAGCAGAAGACCTTTGGATAAGTGTACGCATCAAACAAGCAAATACACGTAAGTGGATTGATTTGTATCTCTGTGTTATTTATTTGTGCGAGCAGAATAACGGCTTGTCATTTAGTAATCAATTGGCAAACTTCCTCATTAAATTAAATTATGCGTCATTAGTCAACCCTTCCGATGCTTTTTTGGTTATTGGTGATTTTAATTTAAGCGGTATTGTTTGGCAACCTACAGATACTAGTAGTTTTAATAATACTTGCATGAGTTCTTCGGATGAGTATTCGCTAACGGACGAAATGAGCGCATTATGCCTGCATCAGTTTAACGGCATACTTAACAAACAGAACAGACTATTAGATCTAGTTATTTCGAACCAATTAATCTATATATCCGAGTGCACCGATCCTCTTATACCCATTGATACTTACCACCCTGCTTTGTTGATAGATGCAAAATCATTTCGCCGCGGCTCCGCTATATTTATGATAAAGGTGATTTTCAAAATATTAACAATAGAATCAGAGGTATTGACTGGGAAGGTGAGTTTTTATCTCGCCCTATTGTCGAGTGTGTTAGCTTCTTAAATGAAACGGTATATGCCCTTCAAAATCAGTATATACCAATAAAACGTGCACGGAACTATTCGTATCCAGTTTGGTATAACTCAGCTCTGATAAAAGCGATTAAGGAGAAAAGTAAATACCATAAAAAATTTAAGAACTACGGTAACAAATCGGATTATTTTACATATAATTTATTACGTTATAAAGTTAACCAATTAGAATCTATTTGCTATGAACAGTATATGAAATTAACTGAGGATTCAATTATAAAAAATCCAAAACATTTTTGGAAGTTTGTGAAAAGTAGGTCACAATCTCATTGTATGCCTAGTCTAATGACATACAATAATAATAGCTTAACAAGTGGAGAAACTATCTGTAATGCGTTCTCGACATACTTTCAAACAACATTTCTTAACCCCACGACACATAACAATAGAAGCATATCCTCTTATTCTTCAGATAACGGTGACTTAACTCTTAGTTCTGATTTAAATATTAATTCTGATATTCAAAATATTGATATTAATGTGCATGTAATAAAATTATTACTTGATAGGCTAGATATAACTAAATCTCCAGGCCCTGATAACATTTCGTCATTTTTTCTTAGAAAATACTCTTCCACTATTGTTCTTCCTATCTCCATGCTTTTCAGTAAATCACTTTCTACTGGCTTTGTCCCTAAGTTAACGAAATCGGCATTTATTACACCAGTACATAAGAAAGGGTCTCGATCTGAAATTACGAATTATAGACCAATTTCAAAACTTTGCATTATTGCAAAAGTCTTTGAGAAGGTCATATATAAGCAATTGTATTCTAACTTACACACAAAACACCTTTAGTCCCTTCCAACATGGATTTCTGAAAGGTAGATCTACTGTTTCTAATCTTTTACTTCTCAACAATTTTATTACTGACGCTATGGATAATGATATGCAAGTCGATGTAATCTACACCGACTATAGTAAGGCGTTTGATAAAATCGACCACAATACATTAATATGTAAGCTATCTCAGTCGGGAATACGGGGTGACTTGTTACGGTGGTTCTCGTCATACATAGATAATCGTTCACAAGCTGTTGTCCTAAATAACTACATTTCTAGTTGGGTTCCAGTTCCTAGTGGTTTTCCCCAGGGATCACTACTTGGTCCACTTCTTTTTATTATCTATGTAGGTGATATAGATTCCTGTTTTAAGTCTTCCAATTTACTTTCCTTCGCTGATGATATGAAAATATTCTCTTCAATAACATCAATCCTTGACATGATTGCCCTTCAAGTGGATCTCAACCACCTAGAGGAGTATTGTCTTACTAATAAACTAGAACTTAATACATCAAAATGTTCAGTAGTCACATATACCCGTAAGATTAACATCCTACAAACAAATTACACATTAAGAGGTCAGGTGCTCTCTAGATGCAATGGTACCAGGGATCTCGGCGTTTACTATGACTCTTAAGTTGCTATTCAATGATCACATCGATAAGATAGTTAACAAGGCTTCAAAGGCATTAGGTTTTATTAAGCGAATTTCAAAGAATTTTAATAATATTAAGACTATTAAGATACTATATTGTACTTTTGTTAGAAGTAATCTGGAATATGCTTCACAAATTTGGAATTCTACATGTAGTACGTATGTTGACCGTCTAGAAGGTGTTCAGAGGCGATTTTTAAGATATCTTTGTTTTAGATTTATGGTACCTTACGATTCTAATAGCTATGTTGATTTGTGTAATAAGTTTCACTTCTTACCACTGAAAGAACGGCGAAATATAACTGACTTTTTATTAATGTTAAAAATTATAAGCAATCATGTCGATTGCCCAGATCTGCTGCATAAAGTTAATTTTAATGTTCCTCAAAAAACTCTTAGATATAGCCCTCTACTTTGTGTTCCTGCTGTTAGTAGTAACTATAGGCAAAACTCATATATGGTGCGAGCGTGTAAAACAGTGAATGATGTTAGTAGATTATTAGATATTGACATATTTGCTACAAGCATTTCCAAGGCAAAGCAGTGCATAACCCTCAACTTTTTTACTAAGTATTGTTTTTTGTTATCTGTTTAAAAGTATCTTTATTGTCATGAATTTGAGCCGAAAAATAGTGTTCACGTACATATTTTATATTCAGTTCGATTCAGGCAGGCAACGCGAGCACACGTGCCGCGTTATCTGTCCTCCTTCGAATATTTTTATTACCTGCGTTATCGCACGAAGTTGATCGTGAAGTTGAACGTCGCTCCGCTCTGAGCCCTTCAGGCGATGTAATAAAACCCACCTCTTACGAAGAGGTGAAGCTAATCATTAAGGAGCTTCACTCCAAGAAGGCCCCGGGGCCCGACAATATAAACAATAGGGTTCTTAAAATCCTACCCTCGACTCTTATTACTTTATTGGTTACCATTTTTAATATTCTATTGTCTAATAGCGCGTTCCCCGAACAATGGAAAGATTCCATTGTTATCGGTATCCCAAAACCCAATAAACCTAAAGCTAATCCGAGTAGCTATAGGCCTATTAGCTTAATTAACTCGATCGGGAAACTTTGCGAAAGATTAATTCTCGCGCGTCTTAATCATTACATCGCGGAGCTCAACCTGATACCCGACATACAGTTCGGATTCAGAACCGCTCACTCGTGTCCCCAGCAGGCTCACCGACTCACCGAGTACATTCTCGTACGGCGTCAACTTCACGCTACCACGGCAGCCGTGTTTTTCGATGTCGCGAAGGCATTCGACAAGGTATGGCACAAAGGCTTACTATTCAAGCTGTATCAACTGGGAGTGCCAGACAGGCTCGTGCGCATCATACGAGCCTACCTTACTGATCGCTCCTTCCGATATCGAGTAAGGAAGTAAGGAAGTGAACCCCACCAAGAGTGCAGCGGTACTCTTCGGTAACGCGAATAGCATCCGCGCTAAAAAACGACCGACCGACGTCATTAAATTGTATGAAAGACCCATACCGTGGGTGAAGGATTACAAATACTTAAGAGTCACGTTCAACAGCAATATGAACTTCAAGAAACATATTGATACGGTATGCAATAGAGCCCGATTTGTCCTCAGTCGCCTTTATCCACTTGTGTGTGGGCGAAGTAAACTTCCGCTCAAACACAAAGTGACGCTGTACAAAACCATCGTACGGCCCATACTGTCATACGCAAGCGTCGTTTTCGCGCACACCCGACCGAGCTACTTACGTCGTTTGCAAGTAGTTCAAAATAAATTCACGCGCATGGCAACCGGAGCCCCGTGGTTCATCCGAAACATTGACCTTCACCGCGACCTAGAGCTTCCGACGATAGCTCAACACTTTAAAGAGATCTCGCGACGCTTCTTTGACAAGGCGCCTAACCATCTCAACATCTTGGTTAGGAAGGCATGCGGGTACACCCCCCTTCACCATAGTCTCAACCCAATAAGACGTCCCAGACATGTAACGGTAGACCCGGATGACGACATCACTATCGCGAACGCGACACCCACACAAACACCGACACAGACACGCACACACCGCCTTCGCAGGCGTAGGCGCGGTCAACCACCGCAAACCACTGGCACTCGTCACTCTGACGATGGCCAGCGGCCCGCACCCTAGATACACCACACATTGTTTTGATACCCGACGAGACGTTAGTCCTCGTCCTGTAATCGTTTCACTACACTCACTAACACACGGACTGACTGACGGACTAACATACACCACTTACACAACCACAAACACACTCCACAAACAGACACAAACACAAACATACATGCACACTCACATTTACACTACTTACACACATACAAACATACATACATACAATCATAAACACATACACACACACTTACATACATTACACTAAACATCACCACACTCGCCGGCGAGTGTGTTCTTCTCATCTTTTCATCTTCATTTCATCTTCATTCTCTCTCCTTTCCACAACCACACAGCCGGTCTGAGGTTCGAGTCTCCTTAGGAGACGCCCCGCGACTGTTGTTGCGTAGTCTTTGCGGCCTCCACGGCCCACGTCCTACTTCGCTGTGAAAGCCAGGGCTGCTAACAGCACAGAGGAGGTTTTAGTCGGTATGGGGCGTCCGCTTACGCGGACACTCGAGTCCGACATATTACGCCCCGTTCCGGGGCGTAAATACGTAACAGTATTTCCTCCTCTCAAAAAAAAAAAATATATTTTATTTTACTTCTATTAGTGAAAACCTGTAATTGATGATGTTGGATGTTGGTGTTACTGGTTCTCCCAAAAATATATATGTGAATGAGCGATTGACAAAAGCCAACCGAATCTTTTTTCGTGAATGCAGAAAACGCTTTAAGGATGCTGGATTTAAATATTGTTGGACAAAAGGAGGCTCTATTTTGGTTAAGAAGATTGAAGGTAATGGCAAAGGCTCCGAAGTCATTAATATTAAAAAATTCGAAGATATTGATCGCATTCTCGGTTCTCAGAATTTGCTTCCAGACCAACAGCAACAAACTACACAGTAAGCAGTATATTTCCCTGACATCATTGAATAAGTTCTTCGTGATCTCTTTATGTACTTTTGATTTGCATAGTTTATTTTTGGCTTTTTATTTTGTTAATTACTTTTTCAATACAAACTATACACGAAACACACACACAACATATAACACAACACAAAACACTCATGCTACCTTCCGAACACCAACTGTTTTATCACATTTAAATATTCACTTCTCCTGTTATATCTCTCATAATATCTCTCATTAGTAAATTTAAGTAAATTACTTATTATGTAATATACTACATCTGGACTATCTTGGCAAACGTTCAGTATGGATATTTTTCCAAATCTTATGATTGATAACCATGACAATGGCTAATTCGGAAATTCTTAGAGAACTCGATACGCCCGATGACTTTTGCCATATTGCACATAGTCCTGACTGTTGTAGAACTCTTGTTAACACTAAATTTGATATTAAAATTCTGACCTTTAATATCAGAAGTATCCCACGTAATTTCGATAGCTTTTTGGTGACTCTGTCTCGATTTAGTATGCTCTTTGACGTTATAGTATTGACCGAATGCTGGATACATGAGGACTCTACCATACCCCAAATAGAGGGATACAATTTTTTTAGAACTAATAAATACATAAATAGAGCAGGAGGCGTAGTTGCTTATGTAAATGAACGTTGGTACCGCAAGTTGATGAGCCCGTTTTTGAAGATGCAAATTGCTTAAAAATTACTTTAAAAAATCAACTTGTCGTACTAGCCCTATATCGATCGCCTTCATTTATAAATACATCGCCTTTTCTAGATTCTCTAGCTACAGTAATCCAAGATATTAAAGATGCTCGTTGTGTAATTGTTGCTGGGGATATTAATATTCATATTTGCTCTAATGATGATAGTCAAATGGCTACTTGCGCGAAATATCTGTGTTTGTTAGCAGAGCTAAACCTTCAGCCTATCGTAAATAAACCTACACGAATTAATTCGTGCCTAGATCACATTCACGTAACTTCTAAGTACCAGTTATTTACAAATCAGATATTACAGATCATGATATTGTAATTGCCGGAATAGTAACTAAAGATACCAAACAACATAAAACTTGCAGACTCACAAAGAATTATAATCTAGAGCGCATTGTAGAAGAATTAAGACAGGCTGACTGGACAGAAGTCTATAATAGCATTGATATAAACAAAGCAGTATCTGTTTTTGACTATTCTAACAAACATTATAAGCAAACATTTAGAAGAGAAACGAATAAGTCGATCCAGAATTACTTTCAAGCCTTGGATGACGCCTGGTCTAATTAGGTGTGCTAGGCACAAAGATCGCTTACATTTACACTTACGTAATAATCCCAACAATAACACGGTCAGACTCATATACACACGTTACCGAAATTTGAACTATGAGCTTTTGCGAAAACTAAAACATAAACATGAGTCACTTGAATTGGAAAAAAACAAACACGACCCTAAAAAGCTCTGGAAGAGTATAAGAACAATTTCCCACACCAAGAAAATAAATCAAGTACCACTAGAACTCACCAATATTAAAGATACTGTAACGGAATCTCTGGATTATTCCAATGAATATTTTGCAGGCATAGGTAAAACTCTTGCAAACAAGATACTCACAGCATGCAATGAAACAGAAGTTTCACTCGTTAGTAGGATAATACTCGAAAATACTCCAGCGCAATCATTTTTCGTAGGACCCACTGATAAACGAAAAATTGAATCCTTGATAAGTAACTCTAATCTTGACAGTGCTCCTGGACTGGATGGAATATCAAACCGCCTTTTGAATATTAGCAAAAAATATATTACTCCCCCCCTGACGAGCATATGTAATCTAAGTTTATCTCAAGGCATTTTTTCTACTGCCTGGAAAATGGCTGCAATTGTTCCTATTCATAAGTCGGGTAACAAATTGAATCCTACGAACTATAGACCGATTTCTTTATTAGGATCATTCTCAAAAATTTTGGAAAAACTAGTACACAAGCGATTGACAAGTTTTGACAAGTTTTCGCACTAAAAAATCAACGGAAAACGCTGTAGACTTAGTAACAAAAATTATTTCTTCCAAACTAGATAAGCAGCAAGCATGTATCGGTGTATTTTTAGACCTCGCGAAGGCTTTTGATACAGTCTGTATTCCTATACTTTTACGAAAACTTGAGCTCCTAGGTATTCGAGGTAATTGCCTGAACTGGTTCAAAAGCTATTTAATGTGCCGAACTCAGTGTGTTAGTTGTGTATAGTTGATCATAAGAAAAGCAATCCAAGTACAATAGATACTCTTAGAAAGAGCACAGAGATCTGTCCTTAAAGTGATTTTTAAAAAACCTATTAGATACCCAACACATAAACTATATAAAGACTTAGAACTTCTTTCTGTCCGAGGTATATTTATCTTGCGTGTTATGACAAGCATGCATAAGGAGGTCTTGAATTTGCCTAATTATAAAAACCTACTAGATAGCCGTTCGTACAAGATTCCAACACCAATAATAAATACAACATTTGCAAGTAGATTTAGCCCATTCTTACATACATATATATACAACAAGGTAAATTTAAAATGTTCTATTAAAAATTGCTCGGTCCATCAGGTCAAATTTAAAATACAGAGATGGTTACACACACTCACTTATGCAGACATGGAAGCTATTCTTAAAGTGATAGCTTAGCATTCATATAATGTTAATACTTTGTAACATGATTAATCAGATACTCACACTCACTCACACCCACCCTCACACACACACATACACACATACAGAGTGCACTTTTTGACCTTTCGGTTCATATTGTTAACCTTAGGATGTAAATTGGTTGCCTACAGGACAGGCTACGCCTAGTGTAGGGACCAAATATAATGTAATATTATGTGATAAAGTGTCTGTACTCTGTATATAATAAATAAATGAATAAATAAATAAAAATAAATAGGCATGGCGAATCTGCACCTAACAACAAAAAAAAAATGGCTATCTATTATATATATATATATATATATATATATATATATATATATATATATATATATATATATATATATATATATGCAACACTACACGAGATAACACGACACATTCAATCATTGCAGGTGAGATAGCCTTTCAAATAATACTTACAATATCAATAATCAACCTTGGTAATAAACAGAAATCCGTGGGGTTTCTAGGTCGGATGAATCTGTAAGCTGGTGCATTATTTTGTTGGAACGAAACAATATTTGCTAATTTGCCTCGAAATTCGTGAACAACGGTTCACGAATTTCGTTAAACAGTTACTAACTCAATGGTCGAAATATTCAATCAACATCACCCCTTTACTATTCCAATCAAAGAGAGCCAATATCATTGCAGTTGAACGACTCTCCTTAAAATTTTTAAAGGTTGGGGCCCTTCCAAATAATAGAGAGTCATTTTTTTCTGAATCCTAACGGTGAAACCAAGAACATAGATGAATATCTATGGTTATAAATCCAAGAAAAGTTTAGAATCTTATTCTAACAGTTTTAAAGAAACTTGAGAAATAATCTCTTTTTATTTGCATCGGTTTGTATTCTAAGCCCAGCGTTCCATATCTTTTTTTATCCCTTAACGTTTGTGATATAAATAAATGCTGTTCCAATCGATATTTTTTCGGCTCTAAAACGTACTGTTACACGACGATTTGCTAACAATTTTTTCAAAATTTCTTACCATTTTTCACTCACAACTATCCATTGTTGGAAGGTCCAAGCGGGGGAAATCTGATATTATATGAAAACATGTTTTAAGAATAAATCTTAGAAATTTACATTTTAATGTCCAAAATTTATTCCGGATGCTCAGTACACTCATAAAAATATAAATAACACAATTTTTCGACTTAAATGTCAATTGGGGACACTGACATAAAATCATAGTGTAAGTTTTGGCATGGATCTTGAGTGGTGAGAAAAACTTATTAGTAGATTTAAAATGGCGTAATGCGATCTGGTTGATCAAATCACTCCGCGTGCTCCGTTCGTGAGTTCCTATTTTGAAACTTAAGCATAAGTTAATTCGATGACACCGCTTAAGATCCATACCGCGTAAAGATGAACAACAATCTTACGATTTATCGGCGTTTACGTCGGTGAAGTAGATGACAAGTATACAGAGCCCTAGTAGTAGGCATGTGAAGCTGACTTCGAATGTTATTATATGTGGGATGCAGCACGCTCGGCGCCATCTACAACAATAAATATCAATATACATAACTGACGGATCCATAGATGGATGCCTGGTTTCGTCTCCGGCTCGAAGTAAGTAAGATACAATTCAAAATTCATATATTCTTATTCAAAAAAAGTAACTAACTTAGTGAACGTCAAAATCTACCACCCATTCGAAAACATATGCCATAGACTTTAGCAAGAAATTCAGCGACGATATATTGTTTAAATAGAATTTCGTTCCAATACAATTAATAAAATTAAATACTTAGAATTAAAATAATTCCCAGGGCGTGATATAAATAAGAGAGTCGTTTATTTCATAGTAACTTTAACCACATACACGTTTTATTAACAATTCATTTGAATTGCGTAACATATTTATTTCATACATTTTCTGGGATCATTTGTAAAAGCATATACATCGCCCAACAAAAGACTTAACCGAACAGAAGCCATAAGTCTCAAGTAACCAAAGAGCGTTGGCATAAATATTCTGAGCGTGGAATTTGTTTTGAAATCGGGCATGTAATTAAATAAGAGTGAATTTTTGTCGCGTCGCGGTCCTAGTATATAATATTTTTATGCCAATAAGGGATGTGACGAGCTGGACGTTCAGCTGATGATAATTGATACGCCCATTACAATGTAGTGCCGCTCAGGATTCTTGAAAAACCCAAAAATTCTGAGCGGCACTACAATTGCGCTCGTCACCTTGAGACGAGATGTTAAGTGTTATTTGCTCAGTAATTTTACTAGCTACTGCGCCCTTCAGACCAAAACGCAATAACGCTTCAACGTTACTGCTTCACGGCAGAAATAGGCAAAATTATAGCCGGCATCCGGTGCAAAGGAGCCTCCCACTGGTAAAAAAGAACAAACATAAACATAGTATTCAGTATATTTTTAGAACTTTTCAATGTGTCATCCATCATACCAGCCGGAAGACGTCCACTGCTGAACAAAGGCCTCCCCCAAAGATCTTCACGACGATCAGTCCTGCCAACACTGCGTCTTCCGGTACGTGGTCGCCATTCGAGGACTTTACTGCCTCACCAGCCATTTGTGGTACCCGTAATATAGCCGACATCCGATGTGCAAAAAAGCATCGCACAGGTATTTAGCAGTGCGAGGCTTATTTTAAGCATATAGCGTACCTCCATCCAGACGTGGGCGCGACAGGGCGTGGTCGCAAGGCGCGCGCAAGTCGTGTACTCACGGGCCCGTACTGGCACTCCAGCGCTTCTGATAAACTGCCGAGCATCTGCACAACGAGTGCCTCGCTCTCCGGACCTCCACCACTCTTCATGCCCTCCGTAAAGTGAAATCTGTATAATACAGAACATTGATTGATTACCGATGACTAACTAACTGTCTAACGGCCGTTTTCAATAACGTATCTCTAGTTACGGAAAGATTGTTATCACCGTTAAATGACAAGATCTTAGCTATCCATAGTTATGTCCAACAAAGTTTGTTATTAGTTATAATAGTCCAATGCTATCGGATAGACAGGTTATTGAAAACGGCCGTAAATGACTCAAATTGATTCATGTTTTTTAAATGAAAATAAGGGATGAGACGAGCAGGACGTTCACTTGATGGTAATTGATACGTCCTGCCCATAACAATGCAGTGCCGCTCAGGATTCTTGAAAATCCCCAAAAATTCTGAGCGGCACTACAACTGCGCTCGTCACCTTGAGACATAAGATGTTAAGTCTCATTTGCCCAGTAATTTCACTAGCTACGGCGCCCATTAGACCGAAACACAGCAATGCTTACACATTACTGCTTCACGGCAGAAATAGGCGCCGTTGTGGTACCCATAATCTAGCCGGCATCCTGTGCTAAGGAGTCTCCCACTGGTACGTGGCATGTGCCTTAAAAGAGCTGAAATAACGAATGTACGTGCGTTGGCCCCTACAGTATAATAGAACTGCTATAACCTACCTCCCGCGACTTCTGTCAATTAGCATAGTTACTTGACAGTTAACAGTGTGACAGACTATTATTAGTTGTTGTCTAGTGTATCTTTCAGTGAATTTCAGCTGCTACATAATTTACTTAATAGATATAATTATAAGCAGCTTTCCTTAATTCTAAGTTGTAGAATCAAATGTAATTATCATGTAAAATATATTTTGCATTTTAATTTATTCGCTTGTGAAACTTACAAAAGATACTCAAAACTTACAGTTTCTTATTAGCGGTAATCGAGAAGTTACTATAAGGCTTTACTTAAGGCTTTAAATTTAAAGGTTTACTTAGACATTGTGAACGAGGATATAAGTAATATTCTGCATTAGTTCGGTAGTATACCTATACTTCACACTGTATATTTCAATGATAAGGTTCAATAGTAATAATTACTGTTTAAACTTACGGCTACTTAACATATTTAATACTAAGTAAGCGACATAATACAACAAGTAACAAATGTGAAATATGATTTTAAGTTCAAATTAATGTCGTCATTATTATCTATAGAGATTTCATTAATAAAATATTTTTGCAAAATAAACCAACTTCAAACATATATTAGATAAAAAAAAAATTACAAAATATAATTAAAATATATATCTTATACACATCCTTTCAAATGAAAAAATATTTTCCAACAGTAGAGTTCTGAAGTAACAAACATAAAAATAAGACTTGATAACTTGCTCCTTTTTTTGAAGTTTGTTACAAAATGGAGGCAACACCATACCTTATGGGAGTGGCAGGCAAAGCCCGAGGATCCTCTGGACCGGGAGGGTGACAGAACACCACTTGCAGCACCAGCAGCAGCGAGTTGAACCTCTTGCCCATCGCAGACAACACGCCTCCCGCCCACCACCATTCGTATCTGTCAAGATATTATTAATACTTATACGAGGGGCACTTTGGTCGAATTGCACATGCTTTTTACATCTAGACAGAGTCTCTTGCTGTTAGACAACCGATAATAACAGCCCAGGTATAATACTTTCGTGACAAGCTACGTCATACATTCGGGATTTGTGTTGTTGTGCGTGCATTGCTTAAAATAGAGGTTTACCCTAAACTATTTTTTTTTCGACGTTTTGACAGCTATCATAGTCTACCTATGTATGAATGATCTAAGGGTACATACATAGAAATATAAATAACAACACAATACAAATGAGATGCCTACCAATGTGCAAATAAAAAAAAATGCGTGAGTGTGCCGGAACACATGGAATGAACGAAGTTTCTTTCCTAGCATATTATTATTGATAAACGTATAATATTGTTAATTAATAAATATAAATATGAATTAATATTTAAGTGTGGTTTTATGCAACCACCTATATTTAATAATAATTAAGGGTGGCCTAACTTGTTTTATCCGATGAGACAGTTAGAAGTGACGAGTGATGTTGGCATCCCTCTCAAAATTAACAGGATTGTCCCATTCCTCCAATAGACTTGAACAAATATACTTCTGATTTTTTAATTGTTTTATAAGTCAATTTGTATGAACTGCATTAATTAATTTATATATAGTATCTAGAATTAAGGTAATGTTACTTTTATATTTGAATATAAAAATATATAAACTGTAAACGTCTGTATCGTTAAAGTACATTTTTTTAAATAAAAAAGTGTAATGATATCCATATAAAAATGTGTGGTGTTATGATGTATTTAATAAATACTCACTATTACTACAAATTATTTTAGATATTGAACTAATGGAGTTATTATGAATAACACAGCTTACATCATTTCTACGTCTAGATAGGCTTTGACAGCTGTGGAAACGTCAACGAAAAAAATTGAGTTTAGGGCTATCCTCTATTTTGAACATTGCATACGCACTAACATCAAGTGACATATAAATTACGAGTGTAAGACTTAGCCGAATACCACCTTCGTACGACACGCCACAAATTAGGATATCATCCTCACCATCTGGATGTGTGGCGATCCTCCACTGTGCTCTTTACAAGGAGCTTTCCTTCACGTATTACAAGGCTGTGGCATGAGCTTCCTTGTACGGTGTGTCCGGGACGATAGTACATGGGTACCTTCAAAACAGTACCTTCCTTAAAGGCCGGCAACGCTCCTGTGTTTCCTCTGGTGTTGCAAGAGGTCGTGGGCAGCGGTGATCACTTAACACCAGGTGACCACGCACACTAAAATATTAAACCTGGCCTGTTTTTATCGGTTTCCTAACTGCAAGAGACGTATGAGTTATGTAAGTAAGACAGTAACATATGTAGAGCGACTGACCTGTGTCCGATGTACCACAGCGAGTAGAAGGCCAGCGAGAGCGCCAGAAACAGTCCGAAGCAGAGTGCGAGAGCGAAGTAGGGCGGAGCGCCGAGTGCCGCACTCAGAGCCGCGACCGCGAGTAACATATGTAGAGCGACTGACCTGTGTCCGATGTACCACAGCGAGTAGAAGGCCAGCGAGAGCGCCAGGAACAGTCCGAAGCAGAGTGCGAGAGCGACGTAGGGCGGAGCGCCGAGTGCCGCACTCAGAGCCGCGACCGCGAGCGCCGCGTGCCAGGTGCTCCACCACACCGCCCAGGACCATGACCAGCCCGTCTCGCTCCACTGCCGGGCGAAGTTCTTCATCTCCTCTGCATTACATCAAGGTCAAAGTCAAATAAACTTTATTCAATTTAGGCTTTACGCTTTTGAATCATCACAAGAGATGTATCTTTTAGATTACTGAATCTACCATATTATGTTCGAAAAGTAGACGAGCAAGAATTCGCAGTGCTAGACAGGACGCGACCGCGAACTTACTACTCTCACCCTGGAGGTCTACTCGCAAAATCGACAACGATACCTTCGGAACGATACGATAATACTCCGAATATATCGCAACTAACCTACTCTAACAAATGTTCGAATTCCTTATCGTTTATCGTTACCATAGACTAATATTTTGATTTTTTTAAGATGTTAGTGTGAATGTAATATGTTGAAACCTAAACGTTATCTGTGCTTTGTCGCTGTGAAGTGTCAAACGTCAAAACATAGTTTAAGCGCTAAGGACCATGCCAGACTCTGCACCACCAATTTGGTATCATTTACACAATGTAAATGTTAAAAAATATGTAATGAATATAATATGACCATTTAAAATTGAATAAATAATACAAAACTCGAGGATAATAAAATGTAAAAAAAAGTAACTCAACCCTTCTCGTCGACTTCCTATTTCTTAGGCGGCCATTTGCATTATTTCTACGCATAAACGATCAACAAAATAACTTAGTAGTAAAAAAATCCTCTTGAATAGTAAATCACATATAATTATTTTAATAATATTTATTAACTATGTATATTGTATGGCAAATATATCTAAACAACTTGAAACGATAATAGCAACGACAGCCTAGATGGTGTCGTTGAGATTATCGTAAAAGTGACGTTTAATTATTTGTGAAATTCGAATATTCGTCTCTGACATTTTCAAATAAGAGTAGGGTTAGGACCGATAATATCGAATAATGTTTCGTTCGTTCAATCATCGTTTCGACATTGAATACGACGTAACTAAGAGTAGGATTGGACACGACTAATGTCACGATTTATCGAATATCGATTTTAGGAGTAGGCCCCCTGTAAGCGACCCGATCAACGATCATTGTAGTTTACATTTAGTTCGAACGTAGTTATATTCTCTTTGATTGAGTCTGCCAGTAACCGCCGTTGCGAACGGCATCTCGATGGTTGAATAAGTGTCATTTCCTTGAATGGTGTCACTTTTTTGATTTTTGGACAAAAAAATTTTACCACAAAATCTTTAATGTATCTATTAGTTATAAAACTACAGTTTATTCAAGAAATTGGAATATTCTTTTTTTTTTCTTTTATTTGGAAAAAAAACAGCTATATATTATATATAGTTTTAGCCATAATTTCGAAAAATACAATAAGCGGGCAAAGTTTTCACAAACGTGTAGATTCATAATTGCTAGATTAATTACTCGATCGGGTACAACTAGGCTCGCATACAACACTAAAGTTATAGATAAAGGTAAGGGTTGCAGCTGCAATCAGGGAACGAGTTAGACACATTTCCTGATCTCAGATACAAACCTCCCGTACTTTTGAAAGAAAATATCAATTTGTTTTTATTGTTATACCTATCGCATGACCTTTGGAGAAATTTATTTCTGCAGTAGTTACTATTAACTCGTGGAAGATGGAATGTGTACTGCTGCCGACAATTTCGCTTTAAAGGTTTTCGTGCCATATATTTGATTTAGTTCAATAAATAAGGACTATCGTTCAACCCATTGACTAATTTATATAAAACTAGCTGATCCGACAGACGTTGTTCTGTAGATTATAAAAAAATACTGTTTTATAGGAATTTGCCAATAATATTTATTTCGTAAAAAATGCTCCTTGTTGTCATAATGAAATTGTTTCACAGCAGAACTGTCACACCGTGCGTCAATAAATTCTCTCATAGAAAATATGTCCTTATAAAACAAATATTGGAAATAAAAATAATTATGGGTCCCAAATCGAAATAAAAACTATCCTTTCTCTCAAGTTTGATTAAACTGCACTCCATGAAGTAATCCCCATTAAAATTCGTTCAGTAGTTTAGGAGTCCATCGCGGACAAACAACGTGTCACGTAATTTATATATATTAAGATTTGAATTAATTTCCATGTCGGGGCGGAGCGCTAGGGTTGGTACATACACGGTTGCTAGGGTTGTCACGGAATTTATATATATTAAGATATCTCATTTTATTTGGCATGCGCACGACTGTATGTTAGAACTTTGATAATATGTCTATATTAACTTTATTGCTAGTATTTAAAATATAATTTCTACTTCCTTCGATTCGTAAGCATATTCGATTATTATTATGTAAGTATGTATTTAAAGTGAAACGAGAAAAAAAATGGGAAATATTTTATAGTAATTATGTCATAATTTTCGGTTTCGCGCCATGTTGTTTTTTGTGACATTCTATAATTAATCCCTACATATTTTAAAAAAAAGACTTCCGCCGCGTCAATCTGTCTGTCTGTTCGCGATAAACTCAAAAACTACTTCACTGATTTTTATGCTATTTTCGCCAGTGGATAGCGTGGTTCTCGAAAAGGGATAGTATATAATTTGTTAAGTTTTTCTATACATTTTTGTACACATAAACGATATTTGTTGGAGGTGTCGGAAAAAATAAGCCGTCTGGGTGCTTTCATCGAAAACGCTGTCTAAACCCTTTGATATATAATAAAACTAACGGACCCGACAGACGTTGTCTGTTATAAAAAAAAACTCTTGCGGATGGAATTTCTTTAAATCCGTATTCTTAGCTGATCTGTACTCGGCGAAAGGCATATTTATACCAAATTTCAAGTCTCTACGCCTTATGGTTCCAGAGATATCGTGATGAGTGACTATATACGTGGAAATTTCTTATATATATATATACTAGTGGATCTAACAGACGTTGTCCTGTACACATGTTTTAAATTTGAAAAATCGGTCCAGCCGTTAGGAGCAGTTCACTAACATACACATGAGCAGAAGAATTATATTATATGGGCGGAATTGAGAATCTAAACCAATCTCAAATTCACTGAAACAAACAAAAAGTCATCAAAATCAGTCCAGCCGTTTAGGAGGTAGTTTAATTGTGAATCTAAACCATTTTCGAATCCACCTGAAGACACACACCAATCTCAAATTCACTGGAACACACAAAAATATCATCGAAATCGGTCCAGCCGTTTAGGAGGTAGTTCAATTGTGAATCTAAACCATTCTCGAATCCACCTGAATACACACAGAAAGTTTCATTAGAATCGGTCCAGCCGTCTAGGAGTTCAGTGACATAGACACGCACACAAGAATTATATATATAAAGATAAATTGATCCTCATGTTCTCGTCTTAATTCTAAGGAAGTTAAACTACACTGGCCTGCAAAAGTAAGTATCACACTTTTCAAATTAAATTTTTTTCTTAACTATAGAAGGTAGAGATTTAAGATTAAAAACATTTTGTTGCAAATTTTATAGGCTTTAATTCTTAGAAACTAAAATTATACATTAGTAACATTTTTAACTTAAAAAAGATAAAACAGTGAAAATGGACATTTTTAGTTTTGTGTAAAAAAAATCAACTAAAATGTTATTATAATAAAATTACATGTTATTTAATTTTTAATAACTGGTATTGCCTCCTCGAGCTCTGATTACAGCTTCGAGCCGGTTTGGCATACTGAACACTAGGTTTCGGAGCCGATGTTGGGGAATATTCTCATGTATAAAATCAATAAATCTCAATAAGATCATGAAAAAAATTTAAAACAGAAAGAAAAATGTGAATGGTAAAATTGTAATCCGGAAACGTTCACTTTGAAAAAGGAATGGTTTTGTTTTTGAAGTTTTTTTTCAGCCAATTCTTAAAAGAAGGTTACCGACTATAAAGTTTTATGTACAAAATTAAATTCTCTTTGGAGTCCTTTTTATTTCGAAAGTATATCTTGTGAACCTAAAACGTTATCCCAATTTTAAAAGTGTGATACTTACTTTTGAAGGCCAGTGTATTAGCCGAGAAACCAAATCTTTTATAGATGCACTTAAGAAACTTACGCTGGATTCCCTCAATCATATCTACGTGACAGGCATACTGTGGGTTCCAAGCGGTGGAAGCGTATTCCAACTGGGAGTTATAAAGTAAAGTAAGGGATTTTGGGTTTTTAAAATCAGTTGTTTGGCGAAGGACAAATCCAAGCATCTTGTAGGCTTTGTTTTTAATTTTATTAATGTGTGATTCAAAATATAGTTGTTTGTCCAACATTATACCAAGGTCTCTCACCTCGTCAACTCTGCGGAGTTTATTACCCAATAAATAATAATTTTGCGTTGACACTGTCTTCTTTCTTGTAAGTAAATGATATGGTGCAACATTTGTCAACGTTCATGTGTAAACCATTATTTGAGCAATAGTCAGTGAGACGATCTAAATCTTCCTGCAAACTGTTACAATCTAATTCCGTTTTAATAACTTTTAATAATTTAGTATCATCAGCATACATTAATAACTGAGATTTTTTTATACAGTTGACCACATCGTTGATGAATATATTAAAGAGTAATGCTCCGAGGTGGGAGCCTTGTGGTACGCCAGATGTTATGGGTACAAATGATGTAGTGTACCCCTTGACAGTTACAGCTTGGGTCCTATCACGCAGATACGATGTGAGCCATCTCAAGAGGTCACCGTGAATACCTATTGCTTCCATTTTTGCAATAATAATCTGTGGGAAATTTTGTCGAACGCCTTCGAGTAATCGGTATACACGGCATCAACGCGAAACCCCTTGTCCACAGCATCGAAAATCATATCTAGCATCTCACAAAGATTTGTTTCCGTGGAACGCTTATTAATAAAGCCATGTTGAAACGGTGTTAATAATGGTCGCACTGCTGGAAATAAGGCATCGTATACAATTTTTTCAAACAATTTTGGAATGACTGATAACTTTGAGATCCCACGGTAATTCCTTATATTGTGCTTATCGCCGCTTTTGTGAATAGGGACAATAATGGATCTTTACCAAATCTTAGGTAAGATGCCTGATCTGAGGGAGCTCTGAAATAAAAGCGTAAGAGGTATGGATAATTGTTTACTACATTTTTTTAGAAAGAGGGGATGAAGGCCGTCTGGGCCACAGCCTTTGGTAGGATCAATAATTGATAAGAAATTTTCTACAGTTTTAAAATTAATTTCTACATATCCAATAACAGCTTGATAGTACTCACTTGCATAAATACTCGCGTTCAAAGTGTGGTTAAATTGTTTTTCAAGCACGGATTCAAAGAATTTATTAAAAAGATGGGCTATGTTGCTATGCTATGAAATATGTTGTCCGTCGTTGGCATTGTCGTTGTCTAAATATAAGCTATCAGGTATACTATTAACCTTATATTTTGACTGCATAAATAACCAGAAGCATTTTGAGTTTAGAGCAATATTGTTTTCTACACGATTAATATATAATTGGTAGCATGAAGCCTCCATTTTCTTGAATTCGTGTCGAAGATCAAAGAAAAGAAAGTAGTCAGATTGCCTTCCATATATTTTCCATTTTTTATGTATCCTTATTTTTCTCTTTACAATTTTAATTAAGGGACGTGAATACCAGCATGGATGGCTGGTGCTGTTTATAACTAATTTAGATGGAATATACTTATCGATAATTGAATTCAATACAAGATAAAATTCATCGACTGCAGCATTTATTTCTTTATCATCCAGTAGGTCGCACCAGTTAATTTTTGCTAATTCCTCGTTAATCAGGTTATAATCTGCCGAGTGAAATATTCTCACGAATCGAGGAGGGGGTCGCTGGCTAGGCTGCAAGCCTTGAACATTATTATTAACACTGAGAGCAGGGTGGTGGTTATCTTCGGGTATCGCTAGAATGACAGATCTCTGAACCGAACATTGAAAACTAGATATGACCAAATCGAGGCATCTGTTATTAATATTGCTGATATAATTGAACTGGATCCAACCCGTAAAACATAAAAACCCCATAGTTGGGAAGTCAACCGATCCACGCTAGTATTTAAAATTGTGTAACCTATATCACTAAGATTAGGTTGCTATTCAGCATTCCTAATGTTAAAATCGCCTACAAGTAAGACTTCGTCGGTGGGGTACGCTATGCTCAGACCAGATAAGTATTCAAAAAATTGCTGTTGAGACCATAACTGATGCAGATTTTGGAGGGAAATAGCAACAGAACAAACGGAGGTTTTTTAAAGTTGGGCCCCGGCAAAGAGATATATTAATCTGAGTAATATCAACGTCGGGGAACACTGGTGGTCGTACGTTTAGTATATTAGTCATAAGCGAACGGTGTACTGCTATTAAGGTGCCGCCGCCCATTTTAACTCCCAGTCGGTCGTAGTCACGATCCATCCGATATACATTATAACGCGCGTCGAACAATTCAGCGTCGTGGATTCCAGGCAGTAGCCAAGTTTCACTGATACATATTATGTCGTAGTTGTTTTGTAAAACATTTTTAATGAAGCCCGTGGTTTTCGTACGTAATCCGCGAACGTTTTGTTAAAAAAGATTTATTAACACTGCTCCAACAAGGTTACAATAATTATTTTAGGTATTACATAATAAAGTACATTAAACAAGTAAGTCATCGTACAAAATAAATAAATGGAACGACGTCCGCATTGAACAATAATTAATATTACTTCGTAGTCATTGACAGGTATTAAATATAAGATCATACAATATAAACTAATTGAACTCGTTACAAATTCCCTGTATACTACGAATTTAATTGGTGAAATATTTACCATCCGAATCATTATGATACCATAGAAATAGTGAGTTCGAGTAAACTTCTTATTACAATTGAGAATATGATTCGATCTATATTGTACTTTGGTTTCTATGCAATTTGTAATTTTATAGCTATTACCTAAACTATTTTTTTTAGCGAATCTTCAGAGGTGATATGAATAATTTTCGATTTATCGTTTTGCCGCACCATCACTGTACAGTTACGCACCCAACAATGCTGTAATGTTTCTCTTTAGTTCGCAGCTTCACTTTCTGTAGGAGCATCTTGTTGTAACTAGATAAGTGATCATTTATAAACACTCTGCTCTTGTTACCAGGGAATCCAATATCCGATGCTCTCAACTCCTTCAGGCGACGTAAGCACGCTAAGAAGTCATCTTTCTTATATCTGGATAATAACTTTAGAATTATAGGCTTGGGACCTATCCCAAAGGAATGATGTTGATAGCTCCTAAGCAACTTAAGCTCCTCCTAATCAACATCATTCCTTACTGCAACGCGTGTGACAAAATCTATGTCTCGAGACGGCTCCAAGTTATACACGCTTTTTTCCGCCAGAGTGGTTATAACCTTGATAAGGTCCTCATCCTTTTTTTTGTGGAATGCCATTAATTTGAATATTAGAGCGTCGCACCCACTGCTCGTTCTTTGTGTTAGCTTCTATAATGCATGCCATCTCCATCTTCAAACCTTCGTGCATACGTATGCACGAAGCACGAAGGTTTGAAGATGGAGAATCTTAATATCACTAATTTGTAATATTTGTAAGGAGAGGTCTTAATATCACTAATTTGTGATATTTGGAACTCGAGGTCAGTGATGCGACTGTCGAGGCCTTCAATTTTCGCTGAGAAAGCCTTTTTTAAGTCAGCAACATTTTTCTTCACCGTATTTAGGCCGTCAGTAAAGATATCCAGGGACCCTTGTACAGCCTGAAATTTCTCCTCTATCAGCTTCAGTAAGGTCTGTCCGTGTACCTCCTGCTTAGACATGGCATTCAACACATCGTTTTTAAAGGACTTAAAGTCCTGATGCTGGATGTTACCACTGCTGTCCGAGACGTTGACAGGATCAGATCCTTTAACAGGACTGGTGTCTGAGTTATGCGTTCCTCTTTTGCTGGCCATTTTACACGCAGGGCATTTCCATGACGATTTATAAGATGATGATAGCTTATTATAATTATTATTCGTCATACCAACGCATTGAAAATGATAGGTCGAGGCGCACAGCGAACATTTCATTCATTCTTTTAATTCAAGAACAGATGCACAAGCAACGCAGGTAGGCATTTTAAGAACAGGCAAAGCACAAAGTTGAATATGTACTCTAATGCGATGAATTTAGTGTTTAAATTTGCATATAATCACTTTGATATATAATAACGCGAGCACCGCGCGGGTTAAAGTTAATACGTGCGCGGCTGTTTTGCACCGATGCGCGATCGAGACTGATTTTGATTTTGATTTGGCTTTGAACCCCTTACTGCTATAGACCCTGTTGAAGAACCTCCGATTGGTCCGAAACAAATCATTAGTAAAGACGATTTAAATATATAAAGTATTAATTTTGCTAATGCGGGCGCAGTTTCAAAATTAAATTTGCAAAAAAAGGTCAGATTTGAACAGACGACGAAAAACGACAATAGACCATGGATGAACCGATATCTTACCGGTCGATTGGCTCAGCGATAACACCCGTTGGGTAAGAGCGGTTGATGGTTGATCTAAAGAGCGCGGATTTGAATTTCGAATCATTGCGGCGTAGCGACTCAAAGTGAGACTTGGCCTCCGACACGCGAGTATTCCATTTATTGCTTTCATCGCGCACAGGTCAGCGTTGACCCGGTCTTTTCACCTGTACATAGGGCGACCTACAGGGTGTCGGCCTTCTACAATTCCCAATTACTTTTCTTACTCCACAATCCTCTCCCGTCCGTTCTACATGGCCGAGTTCACAACCTATACATTAATGTTGGTCATTCATGAATTGGTACAAACTAATTCCAGTGGTGATGGAGATCACTTAATAATAACAATAAAGTTACTGGTAACGCCAGTTGTCCAAATAATACACAAGCCTCTCGCTAACCCCTTACACCTTTATCCTAACCACTTAGCCGCAAGGCGTAACACATTCCGTCAAGTAACCGCACGCGTAAGTTGAGCACCGAACATAAAAATTCAGAAAATCCTTGTATTCCTCTTGATTTGCCGCCGTGGGATTGTAGTGATTTCTTCGTTAAGTGTCCTGCGAAATATATATTATGGTTCGCCAGCAAACTCAGGCGAATATAGAAGAACCAAGGATCTTGCAGAAGAGGTGAGTACCGGCTTTTCCCTTTACTCCAATGATTACTGGTATGTATAAATACAGTCTACTGAAAATTCCCTGGCTCATCCAGTTACCTTTTAATTTATTGAGCAAAAACGACTTCCCGGAGCCCCAGCGCGCGAACAGGCCCACCGTGATGGGCACCGACAAGCTGGGCTCAGACAGCATGTCGGCCAAGGCAGCGCTGTACAGCTCGTAGCCCAGCATGTTCTCGTTGTCTTCGTTGGTGTTCAGCTTGCGGGCGCCGAAGATCTGTCCCAGGATGGTCTTGTTGTAGCTCATGTCGATGTTGTACGGCGTCTCGTTCTGCTTGTTCGGCTTGTACAGCAGCTGGCTGTTCTTCGGGTTACGAAGGAGTATCTCTACAATTTGCTGCAAAATTTATTATTTTTTTATTGTTATAATCGAAGTTGATGCAGAAAAAATGGAAGCTCTATTACTGCAAGACTGGGATAAATATGGACCAAAATTTAACGAGAGACTCGATTCATTTAATGTGTGGTTTAAAAAGATTGGATATTAAATGATTTTTTTAAATAGAAATATATTTATTTATCATAGAGCCAATAACATAACATATTGCAACAATTACACTTGGTAAACATCATGAAGCTTCATCGTTTCGCAAAGGGGGCTTTGACATGGGGAGAAGAACTGATAAGAAACAACCAGCCTAAATGTGAAATCACATAACTACTTAGCCTATTTAATATAATATACGATTTTAGGTGGCCTACGCAGAACCAGACAAGAACGATGCATCATCAGTATTTCTTGAATTTGTGCTCAGTGAGTCCTAGTATAAAGTAGTTTTAAGGTAATAAGTTAAGACTACCGACATATAATGTCCTTAATTGTTTAAATTAATTAATAATTAATTAATAGATTGTGGCCGACAAACGGGCACAAATCCCCTATCAACGCTTCAGGATACCTGTAGTAATTTGAAAAGACTACTAGGACAATCGGGGCTGGTTGGAGTGAGAAGACGAACGGACGCGCACAATGACCTAAGCTAATTATATTAGTAGCGTCATCGTTTTGAATTAGAGAATCTGTAGTTAATTAGTAAAATTTACTGAAAATCATGATCTCAATCTCAATCCCAATAATTACACATACCATAACTATATACATGCCTAAACTAACTAACTAAAACTGTTTTACCTTAGACCTGGCCCTCATGGCGATGTGCAGCGCTGTGTCTCCGCGGTTGTCCGCCACCGACACACGCGCCTTCCGCTCCAGCAGCAGCGACACCATCTCCGCGTTCCGGGAGCGGACAGCGCGGACCAACGCCGTGTCTCCATTCTGACAACATACAAAAAGTACCGGATTACGATCACTTGTTGCCCTAAGCAATTCGCACCTATGCGGTAACATCTTTCATGCCAATACCTAGATCGCTCTCTACGTATTATTTATGAGATATAACAATATGGTTTAAAATCGTAGACACTTAGAAGCGTCAGGTATCACTATTCAAATTCTATTTTATTCAAATAGGATTTAAAAATATTTATTGAACATCAAAAAATTACCACCCATTGGAAATAATATGCCTCAGACCTGAGAGAAATGAAAAGAAGAATTAAGCGGACTTATTTTTTTCCCTTAATTTAGTTACAATATATTATGTAGTAACGTACAGTAAAATTTATAGTTAAATAGCCCGAGGGCGTTCGCTCCATTCCCAATCTGTGGTATCATCAAGAAAATCATTTATTCTATAGTAAACTTTACCACACAAACTTTTTTTTAACAATTCTTTTGAATTTGGTAACACATATTTTAAGACCAAAGCATTTTTATATAATTGCATTCAGACTTTTATGTCATTGCTCTAGTTTTAAGGTACGGGTTTTTAAACAGCGTTGCCTTTCAATGTGCTAGAAAGTATTTTCGGTGCATTTATGGTGTCCCCAAGACGTAATACCCTAAGCAATTGCTTAGTTTTCTTATAGGCTAACCCGGAACTACGTACAAAAACTCACGGCTACTAGACATAAATCCAAAAAAAATTTTGGTTAATATGCTTAACTTCACATTATCAAAATTTTACATTATTTTTGTAAATCAAGTATTTTTCGGGATGCCGGAAAGAGTTTAAGGAGCGAATGAAAGTGTTGGGAAGACTTCGGGTAAATTTCAGGGCCAGATTGGGAATGTCCTAATGGTGGAATTCTTAGTAAATTAGTTCCCACAACAAACTACCAACTACCACTGACAGTAAATATAGAGTAATTACTTACGATAGAAGACAGTTCCAAGTCAGGGTTTGAAGCCAGAAGCAGCTTGAGTATCGCCACATGACCCTTCTCAACCGCCGTGTAGACTGGAGTCTTCTTCTCTTTGCCGGCCAAATCCACATCCACGTGCTTCTTCAACAGAGCCTCCACTATATTCTTGTAGCCGCCCTTCACAGCGTATATGAGGGGTGTGTCTTTTGAGTGGTCCTGAAATTCAATTAAGCAATAGTAAAATAATATGCATTAGACCCCTTTAGTCTCTAATGACGATGCAGTGTTATGATATGATCAACATTTTATCGTAATAATTTACCGCTATGTCTTTTGGGAAGATACACGTCTCCCACTATCTTTTCTCTATTATGTGCAAATTATACTGATAATTTCCGAATTCATTCCCATAAAAACAAACAATTGGATATCACTCACTGATAATGGGAACAATTATGTCGAGTGGTATATTATATGTCTGCCATATTGGTTAGATCACCGGAAACTTCGATATTTTTAAAAGTCCACCAGTAAATGTCGTAAAGCTAAAGGCCGTATTGCACGCTTCACCTCATTTTGTTCACCCCGCTGTACTCGAAATTGAACTCGCCAGTTTGTGGAATAATTTGCCGGGTGTTGTATTCCCAAACCGATACGACAAAGTAACCTTCAAGAGGCAACCCCTACTTCAAAGATCAACAACGCATCTCTTTACCTCTGTATTGTGGTTTTCGATGTCCCATTTGCCCCTCTACTAGTTCACCAGTGAGGGCTACAAATTCGAATATATTTTTATTCAAAATTGGATATTCACTTATTGAAACTCGAAAAACACTACTCGTAGGAATTTATAATTTAAATAGCCTGGCAGCGGTCGCTCCATTCCAGTATCATCAAGAAAGCTACGTTTATGCAAGAAATTTATGTTAAAGTAACCTTTACCACATAAGTCTATTAACAATTCTTTTAAATTTCGTAACACATTTGTTTTGAACATTTTCTGGGATCTGTCTTCATTACACAGAATGCCGAGTAGGTGGTTACCCTGGCTTTTTATGCCTTCAAGCAGTAATATGCAAGCATTATTGTGTTTCGGTGCAAACCACTATAACCACGGCAGAGCGTATCATATCAGTTGATCAAGTGTCAAGTACGCCCCATTCTCGCTTATTGACGGTTTATACAAAAATGATGGCTTGTTATTATATTATGTATCTTAGTACAACAATTATTTATATTTTTATTCTTAAAATATGTCAGTTCAGTTCCAAACGTCACACAATTGGGTCACTGAAATCAGTGTTGTGCTCATTAAAGTATGGATACGACTGTAACTGAATAGACTCCAGTTTTGGAAGAACGGTGCCATACATATGATCATACATCCAAAATTAATTCATTTTATTAAAACAAAGTGAAATGTAAACAATACCTGTACGTTGATGTAAGCCCCAGAGTTAATCAAAGCTAACGCGATCTCGTAGTAGCCTTCCTTACATGCGATAGCGAGCGCTGTGCACCCGTCCTTGTCTAGTGCATTCACATTTGGCTTATGCTCTAGAAGCATTTGAACTATTTCAAAATGGTTACCTGAAACAAAAACATGTAGTCAATGGAAGATGATTTACTACTTCAATTGATATTGAATAAATTCCTGTAAAAAATATTTATGTTTTCAATAATAACTTGTTATGTTTTTTTACAGTGGTAACCCTCACTTCTAGTATTAATACACAAATAAAATTTGAAAAACAAAATTTTATGAACGAAGCCACAACCTGAGATTTGAAAAAACGGTACAAGATTTTATGACGATACGTGACTCGAACGGTTAGCTCAGTTGGTTAGAGCACTGGCACGGAACGCCAGAGGTCGTGGGTTCGAGTCCCGCATCGTTCATAAAATTTAATTTATCAAATTTTCAATAATAGTTTGAAGAAGTTTAATGTGAAGCAAAATATTTGTTTAATAATTCTATATGTATCTAGTTTTTTTTGTAAGAATAGTGTAATTTTGTTTATGTCTGTATGACGCGGGCAAAAAGTAACGATCAGGCAAAATCAGTTGGGTATATTTTAATAAAATTATTACAATCTTAAGCGTACAAGGATTTTAGTCGTGTTGTATTTAATAAATTAAATTGGAATTTTACTCTTGCGGGCGTCAGGCGGCATCGAATTGTTGACCACTGTCACGAGTAGAGATTCCTAGGGAATGCTAGTACCAGCCACTCCTGTATTCTTCAGCACGTAGATACCTTGTGTTCGGTTTTCGAATTCAAATTCTCGCTTAAATGTCACTGCTTGTGACGGCGACATAGGGCGGGTCGTCCCGTTTCCTAAAATATGGTTGAGGGAGGCGATGGCTGGCTCATGCGTTATGCGAGTGAACGGGCGCTGCTTGTGGTGGCAGGATGATCCTGTTGCCGGAGACTCGGTTACAGATACTTAAAAGTTATTGTGTGTATATATATATGTATGGAAATATACACATTTATTTATTTATAATCGCTTATAAAATGCTCACAGAATACCTTTATTTATTTATGGTGTATGTGGATGATGCAGCTACTGTACCTACTCAATAACTTTTGTATTAATTTACATTTACTTTTTTGACTTACTCGTGTAAGACATTGACTATATGACGTTTGAGTGTGTCTGTTGCATCATTTTACATATTATATTGTAATTTGAAATGATTTGTAAATCGATGTACTTATATGTAAATCTTGATATAAAAGAGTGGCAATGAGTTTCTTGCTACTTCTTATAGCTCAACCCTTTACGAAGTAGCGGTAGATTCAATAAGAATTTTTTTTGACATTCATAAGTGTCATTTCCGTGACCTACGTGAATAAAATGATTTTGATTTGATTTGAAAATATAAATTTGAAGCTTTATTAGGTCAATGCAATTGTTATTCCTCTGGTGTTATATGGGCTGATCATCACATACCATCAGGTGGCCCCTATGTACGGTCGTTAGTCCTCCTCTTTCATAATAAAATATTTCAATTTCGGAATGCAGTATTTCACGAGCTATAATTGGCTTATTCAGCTCGTGCCGTTATTAATGTAAAAAAGCAACTGCATTCTGCATTCGACAAACAATGTCGTCACTTTAAAGATAAATAAACAAAGTTCGAACGACGGATTGCTCACATCACCAGCACATCATAATTTAGGTTAAATATTATAAGTGTGCCAAGTCTATCAATCATCACTAATGATGTGTGTTTTGGCATCACAAGTGGTCTATTATCTGATGAAAAGACACTTTAATATAACTCCCCGTCTATTTATAACGGATCATTGTTTACCTGTAAACAGGGTTATCTTTTTCAATTTAATTTATCGAAAATATAAAAGTACTTTAAACTGGCTCGTATTGTTGCGCTCTATAAAAAGCAGGTTTGGCTACATGTAGAGTACTGTACCAGTGGGAGGCTCCTTTGCATAGGATGCCGGCTAGATTATGGGTACCACAACGGCCTTACCACATGGGCCACTACCTTTCTCTGCCGTGAAGCAGTAATGTGTAAGCATTACTGTATTTCGGTCTGAAGGGCGCCGTAGCAAGTGAAATTACTGGGCAAATGAGACATCTTATTTCTCAAAGTGACGAGCGCAGTTGTAATGCCGCTCACAATTTTTGGGTTTTTCAAGAATCCTGAGTGGCACTGCATTGTAATGAGCAGGGCGTATCAATTACCATCAGCTGAACGTCCTGCTCGTCTCGTCCCTTATTTTAATAAGAAAAAGAGTAGTAGCACAATACTGTAATAGAACAGTACTTTAACTTCATACTAGAGCACCAGAATCAACGTACGCACACATACAATACACGATATATAGGGCCGCTAGGCAATCTTGGGAAAACAAAATTATTGTGTGCCACGCCATACGCCACCGAGACTGGTCGCTGTCTGAGTTAAATTAGCTGCGCCACGCCGTCAATTTTTAGGGTTCCGTAGCCAAATGGCAAAAAACGAAACCCTTATAGATTCTTTATGTCTGTCTGTCTATACGTTCCTATGTCACAGCCCCATTTTTCCGAAAATATAAGAACTCTACTGTTGAAACTTGGTAAGTAGATATAATCTGTGAATCGCATTAAGATTTTCACACAAAAATAGAAAAATAAACAATAAATTTTGGCATACTTAGACGTGAAACTCTAAAAAATACTGTTTTATAGGAATTTGCCAATAATATTTCAAAACATCAAGAATTATTTCGTTGAAAATGCTCACTGTTATAATGAAATTGTTTCACAGCGGAACTGTCAAACCGTGCGTCACTAAATTCTCTCATAGAAAATATGTCCATACAAAACAAGTATTAAAAATAAAAATAATTATGGGTCCCGAATCGAAATAAAAACTATCCTATCTCTCAAGTTGGACCAAACTGCACTCCATAAAGTAATTCCCATTAAAATCCGTTCATTAGTTAAGGAGTCCATCGCGGACAAACAACGTGTCAGGTAATTTATATATAGTAAGACTAGTCTATAGCCGACCTGACAGCCCGATAATGTTTCACCAATTGATTTGCCAATGTGTGCGTTAGCTAGTTTAATATTCAAAATACTAAGGAACTAATTCCATGAGTGGCTGACTGTTAACGACTTGTCAATCTTAATAACAATAGTCTAAGTCAAAAATATTTTAGTATATATAACGTATATATTTTTAAAATAATTCAATTTAGTAAAAAAATACAAGGCTGAACCATAAAATCTATAAAAAACCCAACTATAACATTCAATTCCATATTGTAATATCGTTTACGTAATCTTCAATACTGTAATAAGCCTTCAACATTAGACTGCGTTTAATAAATAATAATAATAAAGATTTAAATTTATTTATTGATAATTCAGATACACTAATTTATTGTAAAATTTAATACCATTCATGCATGCAAAATAAATTTATAATATAATAGTTTTTTTTATGAGAGGGGGCAAACGGGCAAGAGGCTCACGGGATTGGAAGAGGTGAGGCAACCGCCCATGGACATCCGCAACAACAGGTGTGTCAAGAAATGCGTTGCTGGCCTTTAAGGTGGGAGTATGCTTTTTTCTTAAAGGTCCCTAAGTCGTATCTGTTCGGGAAGACCGCTGCCGGTAGTTGATTCCACAAAGTGGCTGTGCGAGGCAAGAAATTTCGGACAAAACGCGCGGTTGTGGAATGCCAGACGTCTACGTGATGCGGATGGTACTTTGCACGTAATATCCGGTGGTGGATTTCAGCCGCTGGAATCAACCCGAACAGCTCCTCTGAGCACTCACACCGTGATATATGCGGTAGAAGATGCAAAGAGAACCCACATCTCTACGCAATGCTAGAGAATCAAGCCGATCGCAGATGACTTGATCGTCGATGATTCGAGCCGCTCTTCGTTGTATGCGGTCAAATGGAAGAAGCTGGTACTGGGGTGCACCCGCCCAGAGGTGAGAACAGTACTCCATGTGAGGCCGAATTTGCGCCTTATAAAGTTGCAGGCGGTGGCTTTTAGTGAAGTATTGTCTCGCCTTACTAAGTACACCAAGCCTTTTTGAGGCCAGTTTGGCCTTCTCTTCCAAGTGACCACGGAACTGAAGGTCGCTCGATATATCGACGCCAAGTATGCCAATACAGGCTGTGGCAGTTAGAGGAGTGTTCTCGAATCGAGGTGATACGACAAAGGGAGACTTTTTAGTGGTGAACGCACAAACTTGTGTCTTCTTTGGGGTTGAATTGGACTAAATTTTGTCGGCCCCATTCCGAGACTTTGCAAAGCATAGTCTCGATTTCAGACACAAGTTTGTTCCGTTCTCGTCGACGCTATCCCGGGACATGTTGGCACGGCCGGTGTACGAAGCATACCCTGTGCTGTCGTCCGCATAGCAATGAATATTGCTGATTTGCAGCATATCATTGATATGCAGAAAAAACAGCGTAGGGGATAGCACGCAGCCTTGCGGGACACCAGCGTTTATGGGTTTTAAGTCGGAGCATGCACCGTTGATAACAACCTTGATGCTCCGATCAGCCAAAAAGCTAGTGACCCATTTGCACAACTTCGCGGGAAGCCTAGGATGGCAGTTTTGCTATAAGCGCTTTATGCCACACCCGATCGAAGGCCTCCGCTATGTCCAAACTCACCGCCAACGCCTCTCCCTTCGACTCAACCGCTTGCGCCCATTTATGGGTGAGGTATGCAAGATCACCAGCTGAGCGACCTTGACGGAAACCGTACTGGCAGTCGCTGATCAGCTGGTGCCCCTCTAGGTATCCCAAGGGGCTGGCGGTTGATCATCGATTCCATTACTTTGGAGAAAATGGAGGTAATTGCAATGGGGCGGTAGTTGGACGGATCTGAGCGTACACTTTTCTTAGGGATCGGGTGCACTAAAGCCGCCATCCGTAATTTCGGAACTACGCCTGATGAGTAGGAGAGCCGGAAAAGACGGGTTAGGACCGGCGCCATTTCCGGAGCACATGTCCGCAGCACTATCGGGGGAATGCCATCGAGCCCGCTCGATTTGTGAATGTCCAAGGTGAGAAGCGCCTTAAGCACGGCGCCATGCCGGATTTTTACCTCCGGCATGTATGACTCGCACCGCGGAATATGCGGTGGTGGTGCACCTTGGTCATCCAGAGTCGAGTTGGACGCGAAGAGGGAGCCCAGGAGATCAGCTTTCTCTTTCGCGTCATGGGCCAGCGAGTCATCATCCCTGTGCAGTGGCGGAATGGCTGGCTGGCAGAAGTTTCCTTGGACAGCCTTGGCGAGCGACCGGAACGCACGAGTTCCCGAGGGAAGGCGTGCAAGTCTCTCGCCAATTCTGCCAATGTGCTTCGACTTCGCGTCAGCAATAACTCTTTTGAAGGACCTGGAGGCATGATTGAAGTGTTTTTTAAGTTTGCTGGAATTCACATCCTTAGATACCACCGCATTGACCCAAGCCTGATAGAACTCCTGCTTTCGGCGAGAGGCCATTTTGCAGGAGCGGTCAAACCATGGTTGGGACCTGCCACCGATAGGCACAGAGGAGGATGGAATGAAGAGTTCCATACCTTGCAGTACCACATCAGCAACAGCGTCAGCAGCGGCATCTGGATCTCCCAGCGAAAAACAGATCTGCCTCCACCGGTAGGATGCAAAAAAGCACCGCATCTCGACCCACTCTGCTGACCTATAGTGCCACACGCGGCGACAGCCTAAGAAGCGGGGCCGTGTTGGGCGCGTGATCGGCTCGGTGCTCCGGATCAGGCAGTGGTCCGACGATCCCAGAGGAGGGTCAACGGAAACTAGGTAGCCGTCCGGATGTGAGGTCAACAGAAGGTCCAACAGTGAAGGTGTATGATCTTGTACATCTGGGATTCGCGTTGGCGCAATAACCAGTTGCGTCAGACCATATGCTAAGGCGAAGTCGTGAACAGATCTCCCTGCATGATCAGTGGTACGTGAGCCTAGCCATTCGGCGTGGTGGGCGTTAAAATCGCCAAGAAACACGATCTCTGCAGTGGGGATCTGCTCCAACACGGAATCTGTAGCCATTTGGATGTGTTCGAGGAGCCGGTCAGTCTCTGCGTTACCGCTATGGGACCTATACAGGCATGCGTAGATTCGCGGATGGTCATCGCAGTCTACACGCAGCCAGATGATGGATGGGTCCTGTCCTTCAAGAAAACTCAGGCGTCGAGAACAGACATCCTCCCTGACGTAATCGTACACGCCAGCCCGTGGTATAAAGGAGTGTTCCAAATTATACCCCAGGTATGAGAGGTAAGATGAATCAGCTAAGGAGGATATCTGTGTCTCGGTTAAAAAGAGCAGGGCCGGCTTCGCCGTCTCCAGATGAAAGTGGACGGCATTTAAATTTGAGCGAAGCCCCCTGATGTTGTAAAAATCCACAGCGAGTGTGGAGGAGGGTGGTTTGAGCCTCCTGCTCTGCTTGCCCCGAGTCAGTGCAGATTTGCCCCCTCCAGAATACGCGGGGCAGCCTGGGCAACCACTATTAGGTACAGGCCCTAATTATGGACGCCCAGGGACGGATTCTCCAGGGCTGCATAGCCTGGTACCGTCCTGGAGTAGTCTATTTTTAGTCCGTGCTGCCATTTGTATTTGGGAAGGGGGGTGTAGGCCTCCGGATACCCCACTCACCGGACGAAACACAGCGGCATAGCCGCTATTTCACGCCGGTTTCGAGTGGGGGAGTGGTATTTCTCCGGGCGTGCCGGCCCAATTCGGTTGAGTCCGTGAGGACCCAACATGGCACTACCACTCCGAACTTATATTCTATTATTTCTATTCTATGTTTCGGTGTGTTCAAATTATGTTTTTCGCTAATTTACTGTACAAATTATAATGTTTAATTGCGTGCAAGAGATTGCTATAAATATATTGGCCGTACATGGTCATAATATGAATATCTTTGAATTTTTCCCTTGGAGATTCTCGTGGGCTCATTTGGTATATGGCACGTACAGCTCTCCTTCGAAGTATGAAGATATTATTTACTTCCGCTGCACTACCCCATAGTATAATGCCATACGACATAACGCTATGAAAATAGCTAAACAAGACAATTCTTGCAATATCTATGTCAGTAAGTTCTCATATCCTTTTTACAGCAAAAGCTGCTGAACTTAATTTACTAGTTAAATTAAGTAAATGAGGCCCCCACTGAAGTTTGGAATAATGTAACACCTAAACCTGTGTCATTTTACGTTTGTATGTACTTGCCTAACATTTGGTAACGTAAATTTCAAACATTTTATTTTAATTTTATTCAATAGATTTGCTTTACATTTGTATCTTGCTGTATCTCCATTAGAGATGTTCGCCTCTGTTGTACGTAGATTGTCTATACACTAGTATATTGTAAGTATATTATGTTGAACTCTGTTTTTAGCAGTGCATGCGCTCTGTCACCGTATATTGTGGAGTTGTGGATAGAACATAACTACTTATATAAAAGTACCTACTGAATATTACAACAATATAATTTATTTCTTTACACTTACCGCGTCGCAAAGCTTATCTCATAATAAACATTTGCACCAGTAATAAACCATAATAAGATAATGTAACAGTCAAGATAAGTAATACGATTATTTCTGGTTTTATTATATCATTTTGTTTAATATTTTACATACAAATTTATACAGTAAGTATCTACCAATCCAACAGAAGGAATAACTGTACAATTTATGTATGTCTGAGGTCCAATCAAGTGTATGTCGTCTATTTTATTTTCTCTGTCTCCACAATTATGAAGGCAGAGGACATCTGAAGTACCGACCGTAGAGTGATATTTTTTTAAGACAGTAAGCGACGAGACGAGCAGGACGTTCAGCTGATGCTCATTGATACGACCTGTCCATTACAATGCAGTGTCGCTCAGGCTTCTTTAAAAAAATGAATGATTTTGGAGAGCAGGGAGGTAATAGCAATAGGCCTGTAGTTTGCCGGATCCGAACTGTCTCCTTTTTTTGGATCGGATGAACAAGGGCTGACTTCCATGAGTCAGGGACTACGGCTTTGGAATAAGAGTGCCGGAATAAACGCGTTAGCACCGGCGTCAACTCAGGGGCACACGTTCTAAGCACGATTGGAGAAATGCCATCCGGCCCGCTCGACTTCCTGACGTCCAACGAAAACAGAGCTCGCGTAACAGTTTTCTGTCTGAACTGTACTTCAGGCATAGAGCTCTGACACCGCGGGATGGTCGGCGGTGTTTTTCCGTTGTCGTCAAGAGTCGAGTTGGAGGCGAAAAGAGCGCACAGGAGATCGGCTTTCTCTTTTGCCGTATGGGCCAGGGTGTCATTCCTCATGTGCAACGGCGGCATGGACGGCTGGCTGAAGTTACCAAGAGCAGCTTTCGACAACGACCAGAACTTGCGTGTTCCGGTCGGATAACTGGAAAGCTGCTCGCCGATTTTGACGACGTGTTTTGACTTTGCACGGGCGATTTGCCGCTTAAAAAATCTGGAAGCACGGTTGTATTTCCTCTTTAGAACTATGCAGTTCGGATCCTTTGTGACCAGCGCCGCAACCCAAGTTCGATACGCCTGTTTTTTGCAGTCAGATGCTGCTTTAACTGACGCATCGAACCAGGGCTGTGATCTGCCACCGATCGGTACTACAGAGCTTGGTATAAAAATATCCATGCCCTGTAGTATCACATCGGCTACTGCAACGGCGCAGGCAGTAGGATCATCCGAAGGGAAACAAACCCTGCTCCAAGGGTAGGATGCAAAAAAGGAACGCATCCTATCCCAATCTGCTGACTTGTAGTGCCAAACGCGGCGGGTCGCTGGTGGTCTGCGACGTGGGCGTCGTATAGGCACTACACTCCTGACCAGGCAATGGTCGGACGTTCCGAGAGGGGCGTCGACAATGACCTGGTAACCATCGGGATGTGTAGTCAGCAGAAGATCTAATAAGGACGGCATGTGGCAATCCACATCCGGGAGCCGCGTTGGCGACTCAACCAATTGGGACAGATCGTACGCCAATGCAAAATTATGCACAGATCGCCCTGCGTAGTCTGTGGTACGTGATCCAAGCCATTCGGCATTGTGCCCGTTGAAATCACCCAAGACTACGATTTCAGCGGAGGGGATCTGTGCAAGCACGTCGTCAATTGCCGCTTGAACGCAGCCCATGAGATGATCGGTTTCTGCGGTACCACTATGGGACCGGTAGACACACGCATAGGCGGACGCGGTCCTCTAAATCTACGCGGAGCCAAAGAGTGGACAGGTCCCTACCCTCAAAATTGCCGAGACGGCGACAGCAGATATCCTCCCTAACGTACACACATAACTAACGCTAAAAAATTACATACACGTTTATAATCTGATGAGTGAGAGACTCCTTTGCACAGGATGCCGGCTAGATTATGGGTAACACAACGGCGCCTATTTCTGCCGTGAATCATTTTTGTGTTTCGGTATGAAGCTAAGCTAGTGAAATTACTGGGCAAATGAGACTTAACATCTTATGTCTCAAGGAGACGAGCGCATTTGTAGTGCCGCTTAGAATTTTTTGGGTTTCACAAAAATCCAGAGCGGCACTGCATTGTAATGGCCAACGCGTAACAATTACCATCAGCTGAACGTCCTGCTCGTCCCGTCCCGTAGTGTCATAAACATCCCCTCTTGCAAAACCTCTTAGGTTTTGTAAGTCGGTCAGTATAGAGTGTTGGTGTAGTGGTGTAGTGTGTACCTTGCGTGGCCTGCAGCAGCGGCGTCCAGCAGTACATGCCGGCGTTGTTGGCGTCAGCTCCGGCCCGCAGCAGCGCGCCGCTGGCGAGCGTGTCGCCGGCGCGCGCGGCCCACGTGAGCGCCGACGTGCCGTACTTGTCACACGAGTTGGGCCGCGCACCCGCCGCCAGGAGCCGCTGGAGCACGCAGTACAGAGTGGCGGTGTAGTGTACCTTGCGTGGCCTGCAGCAGCGGCGTCCAGCAGTACATGCCGGCGTTGTTGGCGTCAGCTCCGGCCCGCAGCAGCGCGCCGCTGGCGAGCGTGTCGCCGGCGCGCGCGGCCCACGTGAGCGCCGACGTGCCGTACTTGTCACACGAGTTGGGCCGCGCACCCGCCGCCAGGAGCCGCTGGAGCACGCAGTACAGAGTGTCGGTGTAGTGTACCTTGCGTGGCCTGCAGCAGCGGCGTCCAGCAGTACATGCCGGCGTTGTTGGCGTCAGCTCCGGCCCGCAGCAGCGCGCCGCTGGCGAGCGTGTCGCCGGCGCGCGCGGCCCACGTGAGCGCCGACGTGCCGTACTTGTCACACGAGTTGGGCCGCGCACCCGCCGCCAGGAGCCGCTGGAGCACGCAGTACAGAGTGTCGGTGTAGTGTACCTTGCGTGGCCTGCAGCAGCGGCGTCCAGCAGTACATGCCGGCGTTGTTGGCGTCAGCTCCGGCCCGCAGCAGCGCGCCGCTGGCGAGCGTGTCGCCGGCGCGCGCGGCCCACGTGAGCGCCGACGTGCCGTACTTGTCACACGAGTTGGGCCGCGCACCCGCCGCCAGGAGCCGCTGGAGCACGCAGTACAGAGTGTCGGTGTAGTGTACCTTGCGTGGCCTGCAGCAGCGGCGTCCAGCAGTACATGCCGGCGTTGTTGGCGTCAGCTCCGGCCCGCAGCAGCGCGCCGCTGGCGAGCGTGTCGCCGGCGCGCGCGGCCCACGTGAGCGCCGACGTGCCGTACTTGTCACACGAGTTGGGCCGCGCACCCGCCGCCAGGAGCCGCTGGAGCACGCAGTACAGAGTGTCGGTGTAGTGTACCTTGCGTGGCCTGCAGCAGCGGCGTCCAGCAGTACATGCCGGCGTTGTTGGCGTCAGCTCCGGCCCGCAGCAGCGCGCCGCTGGCGAGCGTGTCGCCGGCGCGCGCGGCCCACGTGAGCGCCGACGTGCCGTACTTGTCACACGAGTTGGGCCGCGCACCCGCCGCCAGGAGCCGCTGGAGCACGCAGTACAGAGTGTCGGTGTAGTGTACCTTGCGTGGCCTGCAGCAGCGGCGTCCAGCAGTACATGCCGGCGTTGTTGGCGTCAGCTCCGGCCCGCAGCAGCGCGCCGCTGGCGAGCGTGTCGCCGGCGCGCGCGGCCCACGTGAGCGCCGACGTGCCGTACTTGTCACACGAGTTGGGCCGCGCACCCGCCGCCAGGAGCCGCTGGAGCACGCAGTACAGAGTGTCGGTGTAGTGTACCTTGCGTGGCCTGCAGCAGCGGCGTCCAGCAGTACATGCCGGCGTTGTTGGCGTCAGCTCCGGCCCGCAGCAGCGCGCCGCTGGCGAGCGTGTCGCCGGCGCGCGCGGCCCACGTGAGCGCCGACGTGCCGTACTTGTCACACGAGTTGGGCCGCGCACCCGCCGCCAGGAGCCGCTGGACCACGCCACTGTGCTTCCGCCCCGCCGCCCATACTAGAGAGCTAAGTGCACAAATTTAAATATAATCACGGACGAGTAACAAAAGGACTCCGCGCCGTGTTATTAGCAAATGAAGCACCGTTATGCTAGTATGTGGGCGGTTACGGGGGATACTAGTGACACAATTTTTTCTCCCTTAAATAATCATATATGGCCACAAATACTTATATGGTATCGTTTTTACACTTTTTCACAACGCACGATGGCAATTTAAAAATATTTTATTGAAACGCAAACTGATCTGTCACAGACGATAACAGTTCTCATAATGGCCGCCTATCGGTCTGTAGTAGTGTAAGTGTGTGTGGGGCTATGTATTTACACGTTAATCGGCTTGTTTTGGTGCTACACTGTTATGTAAGGTGACACGGAGTCCTTATTTTTTAAGTCCTTGAATATAATATCACTTATTGAAAGTCAAAAACTACCACCCATTCCAGAAAGTATGCCTCAGACCTGAAAAGAACGGGTGCAAGAAACGCAGCGGTCCTATTTTTTTTCATACAAATATAGTTAGAATGTAATATCGGACAATAAAACTTAAAATTGAATAGCCTGAGGGCGGTCAGACAATCTGTTGCTTCATTAAGAAAATCATTATGTTATAGTAACCTCTCTACCACACAAATGTTTTTTAACAATTCTTTTAAATTTCGTAATACATTTGTTTATAATAAACGTTAAATAATTAAGCATTTGTTTTTATGGTTCTATATAAACATAGATAAAGTGACTTCGCCTTAATAGATACATTGATAATGGACTCAGTGTTAGATTAACAGTTTAAGTTAAAGTAGAATTACTTATTAGCCTAAGTTAAGGCTAGATTGTAATGCAAGTTGGGCAACATTATAACTATTATGTTCCTTAGAGATCTTACGTCTCAAGCTGACGAGCGCAAATGTGGTGCCGCTCAGAATTTTTGGGTTTTTCAAGAATCCTGAGCGGTACTTTATTGTAATGGGCAGGGCGTATCAATTACCATTACCTGAATGTCCTGCTCATTTCGTCCCTTGTCATAAAAAAAAAGAGACGGCTACTTTGCTGTAGACTGTAGTAGCGGGCCCATTACAAACTTAAAAGAAATACTTGCTGGGCTAATTGGTTCCCATTCCAGAAAGTATGCCTCAGACCTGAAAAGAACGGGTGCAAGAAACGCAGCGGTCCTATTTTTTTTCATACAAATATAGTTAGAATGTAATATCGGACAATAAAACTTAAAATTGAATAGCCTGAGGGCGGTCAGACAATCTGTTGCTTCATTAAGAAAATCATTATGTTATAGTAACCTCTCTACCACACAAATGTTTTTTAACAATTCTTTTAAATTTCGTAATACATTTGTTTATAATAAACGTTAAATAATTAAGCATTTGTTTTTATGGTTCTATATAAACATAGATAAAGTGACTTCGCCTTAATAGATACATTGATAATGGACTCAGTGTTAGATTAACAGTTTAAGTTAAAGTAGAATTACTTATTAGCCTAAGTTAAGGCTAGATTGTAATGCAAGTTGGGCAACATTATAACTATTATGTTCCTTAGAGATCTTACGTCTCAAGCTGACGAGCGCAAATGTGGTGCCGCTCAGAATTTTTGGGTTTTTCAAGAATCCTGAGCGGTACTTTATTGTAATGGGCAGGGCGTATCAATTACCATTACCTGAATGTCCTGCTCATTTCGTCCCTTGTCATAAAAAAAAAGAGACGGCTACTTTGCTGTAGACTGTAGTAGCGGGCCCATTACAAACTTAAAAGAAATACTTGCTGGGCTAATTGGAATAATGCCTTAAAATTGAATCTCAATTGGTCCAGACATTCGGGTAGATATTATCTCGCACGAAACGCGGGTCTCGCATCGTTCATAAATTTTGTTTTCAAATGTAATTTGTGCACATTAATTATATTAAGAGTAGTTAAACTTACTTTATATTAAAATTGCCGTGGGCATGAACATCGGCACCTTTTTCCAACAGGATTGCGACTATTTCCTCGTGGCCTTTATAAGAAGCCCACATTAAAGGAGTCCAGTTTCCCTGAAAATAGAATAGGAAAATGAATTAAACAAATATGTTTATTACCAGCTTACATCTATGATAAACTTGGGAGGATTATAATATAATATTTCTGTTTTTAAGTTCCTGAGAAGGTCAAACATTATAATAACAATTAACAAATTAAAAAACGAATGAAAAGTTCAAGGTATTTTATTGAATTCAAACCACTACCTACACTGACCTGTATAAATACCACTGAACAGGCTGTTCCATATGTTTGATAGCATTAGCATTACTGTCTCATAAAGCGCAACTAGTTCAAGAAATTTATTACGATGACTTAGTTGATGCTTTTGCTCGGACAAAAGCCAGGAAGAAGAGATTTACAAATTGTGCAATACAATAATTAGAAAAAAATGCTTATTATTATTTGTTACTTAATAAAATTTGATAAATATAATAAAATTTAATAAAAAAATCACTCTCTAATGGTTCGCATTATGTATGAGTCGTGTAAAAAATTAAAGCTATATTTTAATAAAAATTGTGAACCAAAATATATAGAATTTTGTTGATCAAAAAGGGCGGGATATCAGACAGGGCCTAGGGCGCAAATAAGCATAATCCGCCACTGCTTGCCTCGGTATATGGTTGGGATCCCTCCGAAGTGTGTGGGGCGGCCTATCCAGCTCCATTTGCGGCGTTTTATCTGTTGGTCGATTGGGACTTCAAGACAGCGTTGCCAAAGAAAGATGATCGATGGAAAATTTGTCTGATAATGATGATGATATTATATTATATTCCATAAGTAAGCGGGATCGTACGATTTTAAGGACAGAAATAAACCTGACTGATAAGTATATTGATTGTTTACGATACAAAACATAAATACAACTCTAAATCGGTGCACTCTAAATATAGATGAAAAAGGTTCTTTGTGTCGTTGCATGTGTGTATTTAACCAGATTTAAGAATGTATGGATGTCGCTGGTGTTTTGGCATGGTTCCACCACAAGTATACATATATAAAATTTGTATGCACAGTCCAGAAAACATTTTCAATGCTCTGTTATGATATTTAGGCCAGAATTCGACGACAATAGCATAGCGTTCGTCATGTCATTCATGAAAACGAATACAAGCAATGATTTAATTGTTGAAACACCGAGATTAAAGGATTAGTTTAATCTATATTCAGAAGGATTATCAAGAGGATCCGTGTATTAAGATTAGTCACCGCAATTGTATTAGTGAGGAAATCTTATTCGTGCTGTGACAAAAATAGTCAAAGCACGTAAATTGTTATGCATTTAAGTATTCGTAAGTCTTTATTGTGTAAAGAGTACTCGGCTATTTTGAAATTGAACACTTTTGCCAATATTTGTGTGAAACTAGGAACACATTCTATATACAAATTCTTGTCAATGCTAAGTATAATAATATTAGAAGCGTAGATTAAAGATTGGTCTTCGCATACCGCACTACCTCAGAGCAATAGCTTTTTTATTGCGGCAGCCATTAGATGCTTGTGTGCATCATGTTGCATCTTGATACTAAATTGTATCTTCCAAATTTTGTAAGATACGCTTCGTGTTATTTTACATAGAAATTAACAAAACACAAAATACTTACTGGCAATATGTGATCCCACTATCTTTCGTATTTTTTTGTAGTTTTTTTTTTACAAAGTTTTACTACGCAACCCGGCCGGCATTTTAGTTTCAATGATTAGCAAAGTTTAACAGAACATGTGACACGTCAACGTTACACATTGTTCGAGACTGGATCGATCGATTACGCCCATTTGGTCGTAGTATAAGTTACCGCACTTGTAACTACACCTGCGGCAACTAGTTGGAGCGCAGCGGAGACCAATCTTTAAACTAAGATTGGAAGTGAATCTATTATAAGTCCTTTAAATATTGAACTTTTTTATGGAAGCAACAGGCTAACAAAGATAGGAGAGATCGGAATATGAACAACGAAAATTAATATTGCAATCACACTTTTGATATAGTAGTAAAATGCTTAATTGAACTATTCGCATAATTCTTAAAATCGCAAGAGTCTACCTAGTCTAGTACCATAACTAGTCGCAAAGAAAATCCATTGCTGGATTATTTAGTATTTAGTAGTAAAATAAGTTTATTACTTTAGTGTGCATGATCTGCATCTTACACTTGCGAGTCAAATTTGTTTAAGTGTGCATGCGTTGCTGAAAATAGAGGTAAACAGTTCACCGCTATTTTTTCATGCGGAAATTATAGATTGAAGCTGACAGGAGTCGAGACAGTTCCAGTCAAAGTTCTTTTGCCTTTTGAGTATTAGCCGGTTTTATTACCCGCAGTGTTTATATTATATTTTATAGATAGATAGATTCTGGCAGAACAACTCAGAGCTGTCGAATAATGCAGAAAATTTTATTGTTTTATTTTTATATTTGGGAGCGCTAGGAGTACAGTAATTGCTCCCACGGATCTTATCGCATCTACTGCATCCTTATTCCCTCCATCTCTCAAAGACCAAATGAATCCCTGAAACTAATATATCATTGGTGACGAAGGCTGTAATGATTTCTGATATTATTTGAATGGCTTACTCTGGATCACAAGGTAAGCTGTACTTAGTTTAGTAGAAAACAGGGTACGTGATCACTTTAAAATATTATAATAATTGCAATTTTGAAGTTAGTTTTGAAGTCAAAATGGCGGCCGGATATCATCGATGGTATGTATGTCTGAATATGGCAGTCATATCATGTTGCCAGTGTAGAAATAGCGGTCTGAAATCGAATAATCTAGGGATTGACTTTTGACACGTCAAGGTGGTTTAAGATGTGACAAGGTGCAACCTTTCCGCAAACAAAGAGAAGCAGAGCTATTCTGGTTCACTATTACCTATTACTCCAAAGCAAAGTTGATAACCCTGATACCCTCTGCACATCTGTGCATTGAGGGCGCCGGATAGGGCTGTCCGTTCGTGCAGGCGTCTGCCCTTTTTTCATCTAGCAACAACGCGGAAAATTTTTTCGGAAAATGCCCCAACCTTGCGTGCACTTACCTTGTTTAATGGCCTTATTGCTCAGCACCAAGAATTAGATGTTTTAAGTGTTAGCTTATATGAATTTTATAAACTTTGCCTAAGCAACCTTTGACTCGGTATGCGATTTGGCGTTGCTGTAAGCATACCGAGGATATTATTATTAAATCTATAACGGCCGTTTTCAATAACCTATCTATCCTAAGTTTAAGATACTTAAGGTAGACAAATCTATCCTTTTAGGCTTACTTACATTTCAATAACCTACCGACATAAAGGATTTGACTATAACAGCTATGGATAGATAAGATCTTGTCATTAAAAAGAGATACGTTATAGAACACGGACGTTAATCATTAAAAGAGTGTCACTTACGCAATCTCTGGAGTCGACGAGCGCGCCCGCGTCGAGAAGCTCCTTCACTACAGCAAGATGGCCGCCCTTGGCCGCGAACGCGAGCGGGCTCCAGCCGTCGGCGTCCGCGGCGCACGGGTCCGCGCCCGCACCCAGTAACAGCCGCACGCCTTCCACGCTGCCTCTCTCTGCACCGCACATGAGAGCTGTTGTGCCGTTCTAAAAAAAAGTCCACATTCACCGCTCACTTCTCGGATCCGAGTAGAACAGGGCTATAGTAACGGTGTCTTCCACTCGGGTCCGAGCGAGCGTCCCTTTCATTCTGTGTCAGTCAGTAAATTGCCGGCGTTTGAGGCGAGTCAATGTTGCTTTGAGCGGCAACTCAGGCATTATAGTCGACTTACGAAAACGAGTATACATTTATCCATATTTTCAACATTCATATGTACCAAAAATGTAATCAAAATTTGCCTTAATAAGTATTCGCCTGAAGTAGGTTCCCAGCTATTATTTTTCATTATTTTGTTGGCAGTGAATGTGTTAAGGCTGCTATCCCAAGAAATCTCCAAATAAGCGCATAATTGAAACCATTTCTTGACGGTTTATGTTAGCTTATATTTTTACATGAAATAATTATACATCTACAGAATATGAGAACAAAATTCATTTTTTCTTTACATTACTATTCTTTATAGCCAGTGCGAAAAAAAATCACCATAATACCTAAAACTTTTACAGTTGGTGCCATGTTAATCATTCGATCCAGGTAAAAATTGTACGAAAATTTATTAACTGTACACAAATACAGTTTAACATAAATAAATTACATAAAATAAAAACACTTCTACTTCTGAATTAAAACTATGGCGATCTTGTACGAGAGAGGTAACTTAGCTCCGCTCGACTCCTCAAGGCCAATGGCTCGGTCCCCAGCCTTAAGTCAAAACAGACTACCATTTGACAGCTGTGACATAATCATGTTGATTTTCTGTGTCAAACTACTGCATAAAATTTTGTAACATAGTTTTTAAGTTCTATTTCTTTTGGCGCGTAAGGGGAAAATTATCAAAGTGTATGTTACGACGTGCGCGTACACCGACACCCATCTTCGACAACCTGCGGTGTAAATGCTCGATTTTCACAATTTTTTGATTGTTTATGAGAGAAACAAACTTGTTAACACTACCAGCTATTAGGGTTGTAGTGTTAAACCCAAAGCTACTCACGGCCTATTTTCCGCACATCGCTGTCTACTGTGCCCCTATTCATATTGTGAATGAAAACAGCCTGTAGCCTTTGTAAGCCCACTTGGTCAATTTCATACCCTTTTCAACCTTTTGAATATCTTCGCAGGTGTGTAGGGTCCTCACAATGCTTTCTTCAGGGTAATTGTGTCGAATAAACCTAGAGACGAATTCGTAAAACCGAAAGCACTTTGGTACGTTACAGGCGGAGATCGAACCGGGCGCTTCCGGGCAAAAGCAACGGCATTTGCCTTTGCGCCATCGACGCTCTGTGTGTTAAACAATAGACTTACACTATATAAGCATATAGAGTAGCGTAGACGAACATCTCTAAAGGAGACAGCAAGATAGAAAAGGTAAGCGAATCTTTTGTTATTGTAACCGATTAAGATTGACAAGTCGGAAACAGTGAGCCATGATTGGCATTAGCTCGTTTGTATTATAAATATTAATCGACTAGCTAGCGGACACATTGACAAATCAAAATTAGTTAATATTTTCTAAGTCTATGAATAAACCAAATCTAGTAAAAAACATTAAAGAAATATCAATATTTTTCCGTAAATATTTAGATGGACTTGCGCCTTTGCCAACGCGTCCCATTGCCTTGTCACCTTAATCTGAATGAACGAAGACATTTAAAATAAAAATAGTTTAAAAAAGCTAAAACACACGCTTTGGCTGAAAAGATAATGGGTGTAATTTAAAATGAATATCAATTCCTTATTGACGATAGATGAAAAAATTACATAAATTAACCAAAATCATAATTGAAAAATGGAATAATTTTATCAAATTAATGTCATCGGTCCTCGCTAAAACTACGAAGTTTGAACGGAATCTGGCCGCTTAAAGTGGGTCAAAATCGCGCCCAAATGAGTCGGTTACAAACAAACATACATACAGGTGAAGCTAATAAAAAGCGTGTAAAAATAACCTCATCTCTGTCGTCGATGTTAATGTTTTTATTGGCAGCGAGGTAGTTCTGCAGCTCGTTTCCATCATTGTTCAGCAGCTGGGTGAGCGTCTTGAAGCAGGCCAGTGAAACCATCGACTCGCTGCGGTGAAGGCTCTGCAAACCGACGTAACGTCATTAATACTGCGCGATATAAAAAACGTGACATCTTCATTTCAAAACAAAGTCTCTAATTATATTCAATGTCGTTGAATTTTTCCTACGTCGAACTTCCTACTCTTTATGTCTGCATTACATATTTCAATTCTTATCTACACATAATATAATAATCGTAAAAAAGTAAAAACGCATATTCAATGTTTTTTTATTAAAGACCACTTGCTATTTAAACAATTTGTTATGTTTTTAAAGTGATTACCCTCACTTCTGGGATGAATTACACAAATAAAACTGAAAACGGAACGCGAGAGGTTGAGGGTTCGAGTCCCGCATCGTTCATAAAATTTTGTTTTCAGTTTAATTTGTTTACTTGCTATTTGTTCTAAACAAATCGCAAAATATACTTTTTACAAATACTTGTATCTGTTTGTCCGTTTCTCAATATTTGATGGGAAAAACGCAAATTCTACTTTAAAATATATTTACTTTAAATTTTTCATGAATAATTAAGGTTGAAACAATATATTATACAAGCTACATAATATTATAATATTATTAGTTGCAGGCAAAGTATTTTTTCTGCTTTATACAGTCCACGCGGACGACGCCCGGGCTGCAACTACTTGTTAATAAAAACAGCGACTACACATTTCAATCAATCACTATTGTTTATTCAATAACATACATACCGAGACTTATTAATTTCATTACATAGACGAAAAAAATTGAGTAATTCACGGCTTTTATTTTGTTTTGCAGAACCAATATCGTAATCTTGAAATATTTCAACAAATGACTTATAAAAGAACGAAAACGAAAGATAAGATTTCTGCGCCAACAAATTGTACAAAGGGATACAGTCTTCAATCATTTAGAAAATGCAATAAAACATAGTATTCATAATAGGGAACAAAAAGAGTTATCTTCAAGATCACCATGCTGCATGCCACACTACACAAGGATTAATAATTTTGGAAGGCTATATTTAAGTTAATATTGAAAGCACCTCAACGGCCGATACACTCCAGCGTATCATTCTCGATCACTGCTTCAAAACTTATAGCTTATTAAAGTACGGTTGCGATAAAACATGTAACTACTGGCACACGACACATCCTATAATGTCTGTAATACACGCAAGTTATAGATATAATGATAAGCAATGATATCGCAAGGATATGTATATTATATTTTTATTAATATATTACATGTGGGATATCTCATATAATTATATACAGAATACCGAAATTAATTACGTATTGTGTACACACAAACTATGATGCACGATTTGTTATTGTAACTCTGTTTGATATCTCATGTAGCAAATATTGTCGCTACATAAATTATGGATTTTTCATTTCTGGCACAAATAACTTGCCATGCACAATAATGGTTAAGTTAGTAGTGACTGCGATCTACAGTGCTGTTAATAACATGATCAGCAAAACTTTCACACCGGCTATATTTCCTGGAAGTTCACCGTGTTTGAGTGCCGTCGCAGTGCGAAGCCGTGGAACGGAAACCCATGGCTGAGCCGCCGTCCTTCCCCAGGGGGTGCAGTGACCGTGAACCGGGGCAAGTTGAGGTGCGTGCCTGCAGAGAAAGGGCCCAGAAGATCGTGGCCACCGCCGACGTTCAAATGCAAGAATGTCGGTCGTCTCCGTTTGTTGTGCTGCGATGACGGCGGCATCAGGTAACCCCCAGCTATGCTGTTACTCTTCACACGGCGTGTCGGGATCTCATGACTCTCCTTAAACTGTTCACCTTCAGAATTCTCAGATCTCTCGGTTACATCAGATATCTCCGACACGGACGGACTGCATTCTCTCATCGATGACGGACTCTCCTCTCGAAGCGACGACTCCAGGGGAGAATCGGGGCACGTCGGCGGCCTAGACACATTTTTGGGTTTATGAATGTTCGCGACAAGGCACCGCACGTGAACATACTCATTGTCACCACTTTTCTTATTTTCAGGCAACTGCGGGGAACGGAACATACCGGGTCGCGCTCCGGCATAATAATTAATAACACCGAACTAAGACGTCCCGTGACAGATGGGCCGGGAGCGTGACTGGTGACTAAGTCCCGCGGGAAACTCTACGCATCTCGAGTAATACGATGGGCGGATACTATTTAGAGCGCGGCGCGACTATGGGCGGATGTAGGGCGGGAGATGAATGAAACGAATACCTACTAGAGAATAAGTGCTGTACGTTCGCAAAGAGATGCGTTTGAAGATCGCGGAGGCTGTCTTGTTGGTCGCTCGCTCAGCAGGCAGCATTGTACACAACGTGCGGCCACTATACCAGTACGGATCAACTACACTCGGACACTAAACACACCAGTACACCGAGCCTCCCCCCGTTTGAACATATTTTTTTGTGCTTATTTGTTTTATCGATATGCGCAAACGAAACGTTAAATACATTATAAACATAGCAATTTAAGGTTATACGTGAATACACAATATAGATTGTTATATAACTAAATGCTTATTCACAATTCTATTAACAGTTTTAACTTACATAAACAAATCTCTATATAAATGTCGATTAGTTAATCCTAATCTCCTATTCTAAAATAACTAATGTTTTTGTTTACTGTTTTAAATATAGTGTATAATACAAGGTTTTATTGATAATATTATAACTATTACCGTTGTTTCGAGATTTTATTTTTCTTTTATCAGTCCATTTATAAGATCCAATTCAGGACTTAATTCTCCAACTATCATAGCTGGTGAACATGATTAGAAAATACTTAAATATAGATAGATATATTTAGCGATTCTCTTGGCTCCTAAAGGATATTAAAACTACAAACTAACCAAAGCAGCGAGTATCTTACTTAAAATAATTTTCACTGAACTTTAATTTGTACTTAATTATAACATTAAATTAATATGGGTCAATACTGTGTATTTCAGTTGTTATAGGTGTACATATTAGAATAGTCAATAATGTTAATTTATGTTTGTAAATGTATTAATATGTATTCTGTTGTAATTAAATAAATGAAATTTATTTATTTATTTAATTACAATTTGTCAATCAATTTTGATGAGAGAGAGGCCGGAGGCCTTGCTCTGAGAAGAACCGTCAAGAAACTCATCAATTTTTATCCTCCCTTTAAAGTATCCACACATTTTTATCGTCCATATGTTCCTGCACTTTACAATACTCTTTGATCATTAAAATTTCTTTTGTATGAAGCTTACATTTAAGTAACGGATTTTCAGTTACATGATGTGGTAGCTTATTATATATTTATATACATACCATGAATGAGTAACCTAATAATTTTGTAGTGCCTAATAAATAAATTAATGAATTAATAGACTGAGAACACAGAAACATATTTTATGTACATGAAAATCTTTGTAATTCCTTTGTTGTTGTGAAAGAGCTTATTTGGCAAGGATGTACGTAAATCACAATGATTATATCACAACATAAGTATGCTGTAGCAGTTATTAATACCTGTGGTTCAAACAGAACTGGTTTTATCCCTAGGAGTTCGCTTGAAATCAATGAAAAAGGAGCAAAGTTAAGATACGCGATACAGCCGATGCAAAAAGAGTAATAGCCCAGTCATATTAGGTAAAAAAAGGGGTCAACCTCGGAATGAAAGATAATAAGCTGCAAATTGGTATGAACCTTTGTTTTGTCATTCTAAATGTTGTCTCAAAAGTCACAATCGTTATCGTGTCCGCGTCTCAAGATATTCAAGGTCAAAGGTCACAAAAATCGGTTTTTCGCGAATATCTGGCTTCCTATCGGTTAAATGAAATTTGCATTTATTATAAAAGTTGTAGGCTATAAAATTCCCTACAACTTTTGTTTAAACTTTTTTTTCATACGACCAACCGTTTTGAAGGTAGAGCGCGAAGTGCACATCGTACAGTCATATACGGCCTAATGCAAGGTCAAGCGTGAGTTATGGTTATCAGTACGTTATAAAGTCAATTATTTACTTGGAAATTATAATTATTAAACAATGCCTATTATTTATGTACTAACTATTAATTATTTATATTTAATTAAAGTAAGTAACTTGATTATTTATATATAATTATTCATATTTAACTATTTAAGTATAAAATATTATTAATTCTGGATTATATAGTTTAGTTTTATTTTAAGTTAACACGACATTATATATCTTTTCTTTAAAACGCGTAAATTTCTCAATACTTATATACCTGGAAATACTTGTCCCTACCCTATGCCCTTTTCTATTCATTGCCGGGACAGATGTTCTATAGTATTCAAGGCCACTCTCTCCACTTTGTATGAGTCAAGATTATTCGTTAGTTTGAAATTGTACCGTTGCAACTACGGACGTACGGTTTTAAGAGCTATGGCTGATTTGTGTTTTATATGTGATAAGAAACTTTCAGAAGGTGTTTCTGTGAATGTCGTACGTGGTTTAAAAACTGCAAGTATTGAAAGAAATGATGGACATATAGACTATTTAAATACTTTAAGTTCTGTAAATGTGCATTCCGAGTGTCGAAAAGTGTACACGAGTAAAAATGTTATTATTGCATCAAAACGACGCTTTAAGGAAAATATATGCTACAAATTCGGTCGACAAAATGTTGAATGGTCACGCTTATGCAAGAAGTATCAGAGGCCATATATTATTACGACTTGCATTATCAATAAAGATTTTTGAAGAGATGAAAATTGAAAATTGTGTGTTAGATGAGTTAATTGAACAGATAACTAGTCGCGATGTTTCCTACGAAAATGTTGAAGGATGTACGAGCAGCTCCAACTCGTTAATTGATCAATTTCAGGATAAACTAAAAGAATTAAAAGCTCGAGGTCCCACGGCACAGTTATGGGTGCAATATTTTGAAATGGTATCAATAGCCCTAGATTTCATTCGCGCTGAAAGGCTGGGACTTTTTCAAGAACATTTGGATGCAGTGCGAAAAATGCTGCCCTATTTTCATGCTGGTGGTCATTTCCTATATGCGAAATCAGCTCATTTGTATCTTCAAGATATGTTAAAACTTGAGGAGACAATGGATCAACAGGCTTTTGAGAACTTTAAAAACGGATTCTTTACTGTAAAACGAACAGAAAAATTCAATTCTGGTACATGGACAGACATGGTAATCGAGCAAAGTCTGATGAAATCTATGAAGACAGAAGGAGGAGTATCTCGAGGCCGAAGTACACAAGAAAGTGTTCTATGTAAGTGGGTATATGCTATGTATGCCACGAATACAATTTGTGAAGAAATTGAACGGTTTTGTAACATTTCTTTAGATTCTGTGGACCAACATGTTGATGCTAGAGATTCACGAATAAAAAGGGATGATACTGATGTAAATGAACTGGTTGGTTGGTTTACGCTTCATAATCCCTTTCCAAATACGAATCAGTTGGTATCCTTAGCTTCAGGAATCGTTGGAAATGACCAAATTAATTGTCACCGAGCCCATGAAATCGGATTGCAATCTATGGTAAAGATAACTGGTTTGAACTTCAACGAAATAAAGTTAAAACGCGTCGATAAGGTTTTACCGCTTTCAGCCATTAACAAATCTGTCAAAATTAATGATTGTAAAGTTTCTATAGATCCAATGTTACTTTTCCAGAGAATAACTGTAAGCAAAAAATTTGAAAGTAATTTACAAGAATATCTTCAGTATGAACTAAGCCCGTATCCGACATCTTTATTTGATAGTAATGGCATGAGAAAAACCACGAAAGCAACATTATATGACAATATGATGCCTGTCGTTATCGATCTTGATGAAAATAATGTAACATACATCATCGATGGTGGATTTCTTCTGCATCGCGTCGTATGGAGCAAAGACGATACTTTCTCTATTATTTTAAATAAGTACATTAAATATTTACAAACACATTATGGCTCAGCAATTGTTGTTGTATTTGACGGATATTCGGACTATAGTAAAAATATTAAAGCACTGGAACAACGAAGAAGAACTGCTGCACTTTCAAAATCATATGAAGTTTGTTTTGACGAAACAATGGTTGTGCCAATCAGTCAAGAAAAATTTTTATCAAATCGGTCTAATAAAAAAAAATTTATCGACATGCTTGTTGAAAAATTTAAAACTGTTAATATCACAACAAAACAAGCCAGAGATGATGCTGATGTTCTCATCATTGACACAGCTATTGCCTTATCAGAACATCAAAAGACTGCTGTCATCATAGGAGAAGATATCGATTTGCTCGTTATTTTAATTGGACGTACTCAGTCACATCATCAGGAAATTTTTTTGAAAAAAGTTGGCAAAGGCAATGTCAAAACACAAATATATTCTACTAAAAGTTTTGACCAATATCCTCGTACTAAAAAGCACATTTTATTTTTACACGCATTCAGTGGCTGTGACACGACTTCTGCGCTATTTAAAAAAGGAAAAAAAACTGTTACTAGAGCATTGGAAAAAATTCCTGATTTAGATAAACTGGTGGAAGTATTTCAACAAGAAAACTGCCCAAAACAAACATTATTACAAAATGGAGTGCGCATCTTGTTGGCATTATATAATGCTCCAAAATCTGAGGACAACATTGATCATTTCCGCTACACGCAATTCATCAAATTTACAAAACTAAATAAACCTGTACAACTGTCAACACTTCCACCAACAAGTGTAGCAGCTCATCAACACATAAAACGTGTCTACTACCAGATTCAAACGTGGTTAGGGAAGGACTTAGAACCTCAAGAATGGGGCTGGATGCTTGAAAATGAAATCCTGGAGCCCATACGAACGTTATTACCTCCAGCACCAGCCGAACTACTAAACGTAATATTTTGCAATTGCAAAAATGGTTGTGGTTCCCGCTGTGGATGCAGAAAATCAGGGCTACAATGTTCTTTAGCCTGCGGCCAGTGCAACGGACAAGCTTGCCTCAACGCTTCACTGTATCCAAGTAATCCCGATGAAGAAAATACATATGATCCCGATATTCTGGAAGGTTTGGAGATGAACATGACAGATAATGAGGATGATGACAATGAATCAAACATTTTTGAGCGACAAGAAGAAGAAGAAGACGAAGAAGAAGAAGATAATTAGCTTCCATTTCCAATTTCATTACAATTAAAATCAACAAAGATACTTTTGATATTTGAACTCACATTATGATAAATGTATATTATGCCGTATTTAATAATAAATAAAAATATGTGTAAAATATATACTCTTACTATCATTTTAACGTAAAATAAAACTAAAATATATAATCCAGAATTAATAATATTTTATACTTAAATAGTTAAATATGAATAATTATATATAAATAATCAAGTTACTTACTTTAATTAAATATAAATAATTAATAGTTAGTACATAAATAATAGGCATTGTTTAATAATTATAATTTCCAAGTAAATAATTGACTTTATAACGTACTGATAACCATAACTCACGCTTGACCTTGCATTAGGCCGTATATGACTGTACGATGTGCACTTTGCGCTCTACCTTCAAAACGGTTGGTCGTATGAAAAAAAAGTTTAAACAAAAGTTGTAGGGAATTTTATAGCCTACAACTTTTATAATAAATGCAAATCTCATTTAACCGATAGGAAGCCAGATATTCGCGAAAAACCGATTTTTGTGACCTTTGACCTTGAATATCTTGAGACGCGGACACGATAACGATTGTGACTTTTGAGACAACATTTAGAATGACAAAACAAAGGTTCATACCAATTTGCAGCTTATTATCTTTCATTCCGAGGTGAAAGCCCTAATATGACTGGGCTATAACGACTAACTAACGGTTAACACAACCGCAGTAATGCACTCATTCGACCATTATATAATTATTTATAACATGACTGGCCAAATGAAACACCTATGTATCTATAATACAATATCATAATGTAAGTAGTGAAACAATATCTACAAAAGGTATTGGTAAGACTATACATTGTTTGAATGAATTGTAACGAAATTCACAATCTGAAACTTACAATCAACTTCACATTGATGACTGTAAAGATGTCGACCATTGGTTTTGACAATCCGACTTATTATATTATATTATAAATAGGAAAGATTTGATTGTTTGTTTGTTGTCATTGAATAGGCTCCGCAACTACTGAACCGTTTTGAATAATTCTTTCACTTTCCAAAAATTAGGTATCCCTACTAAAATTCCAGTAATGTAACCCAAGGTGTAAAAATACGTACGCGAACGTCGTCACGGGGAATCAGCTGGTTATATTATATCCGACGAGAATTTTAGAACATGTGTTTTGATAGGTAATAATTTTTGTTATATTTATTCCATAACCACAATATTTTTAAAAACGGTCAGAGCTCAGAGTAAATATAATCAATCATAGGGGCGTTGTTGATAATGTCAGGGCAGAGGTAGTATTCTACCATCCACTTCAAATCCCTACTCATTGGTTGATGACTAACATAAAATTTATAATAGACCCGGGTTCGAACCCCGGTACGTGCAAACTGTGATGAATGTAGATGTATATGCATATTTATGTATGTTTAAGTACCTAGTAGTTTGGGGTTTGTATAATAATATTAGGTTACGTTTTATCACGCATACATATTGTAGGTCTCATTTGGACATTTGCCAATTTTCATCATAGCAAAGACACCATATAAATAATTATTCACTTCAATATATTGATGGTATTTAGGTCAATGTACCTTCAAATCCTTACGAACTTATCTCCCAGACGTAGGCGCCACAAACTACCTTCGGCCAGTGATGAGATGAATGCCAGACCAAAAACTTTAGCAAATTTAGATAAATTATTGCATTTCCAATTAAGTTCACAGTTGTCTTATAACCTTTTATTAATAAGTTATGTGAAATAAAATAAAAGATATTAAGTTTCATCAACTGTACACCCCTCATTTTTTGTTATTTACATTAATAATCATAATTTGAACATGATATTTAAGAAAGAAAAGAAACAACATACAAGAAACTTAATATTTTTTCGTACCACCAATCACCACCTTTGCACGACACGCCATAAGCTTGGTTATCATTCTCACTTTCTAGATATGTGGTATTCCTCCACGATGCGGTTTTCAAGGAACTTTCTTCCATATACAACCAAGCGGTGGAATGAGCTTCCGTGTGTGGTGTTTCCATAACGATACGACATCATGACCATGGGACTTGTTAGGTTTTTGAAGGTATTTAAAAAACGCGTACAACTTCCTGAACTGCAGACAACGCCCTGTGATTGTGAGTGTTGCAGGAGAATTGTGGGCAGCGGTGATCACTTAACATCAGGTGACCCCGTAAGCTTGTTTGTATTCCTCTATTATACATATATTTTAAGCATTATTTAATTGTAATGTTTAACCTACATTGTGATAAATATATAATAACACGGCTGGATAGAATACCTACATAATAATATATAGGTAAGTATTTCATACTACTAGACCTTCGAGAGCTAATGAAAAAATTTAAATTTGTAAACTAGTTACTTATAGAATATAATAGCAGTATATCTATTCACCATACAATAACGTAACATATTGCATCAACACTTGATAAACGTCATGAATCTATATCAGTTCGTAAAAGGGCTCTGCTATGGGGAGAAGAACTGATAAGAAACTCCCAGTCCATCTTTTAAATCATATAACCACTTATTCTTAATATAATAACTATAATACAAATTTATGTGGCCTGCGTACAACCAGTCAAGAACCATGCATTATTATCTTCAATATAATCTGCTATACTATAGTAATCGCTCTTTATACAACAATTAAAAACAGATAAATAAAACGTTTATTTTAGTATTTTTTCTCCAAATTTAAATTCAAATGCAAATCGTCACCTAACGAGTTAAACCGTCCAGTCCACATCAAAATATCTTTACAATTTTATGAGCTGCATCTAATTACGATTACTCGCTTAACTATTATGCTAATCGTCATACTAATTCCCAGAATCGAAAATGAATAAAGACATTCTTGTAATGTCTCTTTCACTGTCTGGGAATTTAGATGAAAGGAAAAACCAGAGAAATAGTTGCTCTGTGTCATCCAGGGTGTTTAATATGAGAAAAGATAATATTAAAAAAAATACTATTTCATCAATGCACAGTATATACACATTGAACATTTCACTTAATCCATTCAATTTCATTTATAGGATATACACAGCACTAATGTTGCTCAATTTGTCAGCTGTATAGCTACAGATATACTGCTATAAGCATTTCGGTGACGCGAACTCACGAGATTACACCTACCCAAAAAGTGTCTAACTATATATATTTATTATTTAAATTATGTATTTATCGCATGCGCCAGTCATGAGCATGTCGGTGACGCGAACCCATAAGATTTATACCGTAGCAAAAAGTGCCCAACGCGCCTAAACTACGCCCTACCCATTACAATGCAGTGCCACTCAGGATTCTTGAAAAACCCAAAAATCTGAGCGGCACTACAATTGCGCTCGTCACCTTGAGACATAAGATGTTAAGTCTCATTTGCCCAGTAATTTCACTAGCTACGGCACTCTTCAGACCGAAACACAGAAATGCTTGACATTACTGCTTCACGGCAGAAATAGGCGCCGTTGTGGTACACACAATCTAGCCGGCTTCCTGTGCAAAGGGGCCTCCCACTGGTAATAATTCCCTATATTCACACTTTTATGTTTTATAAAGGTAATGTCAACGCGGATAAAGTCGGCGGTTACAGCTAGTAATATATAAACTACATACTGGTCTCATAATAAATCAAAACTCAAACCTTATTGTGTCTTATAAACGAAGTAGTGCGAAACATTTTATACAGCCCAAGAAAAAACAGTTGTATTTACATACAATATTCTTGAAACTTATATCACATTTTATATACAACTATATCGAACACCTCGATAAAAGACTATAAGATATTGGTTCACCACTAACAGTGGCGTACAGGGCCTGATACAGGAGTTTATATGCAGATAATGATGTTAATCTTCAAACAAGAAGATTTACATTCTAAGGCAAACTAGATATTTTAATTACACCATAATTTACACGGGGTCTATAGTACGGGAAGATAACGCATGTTTACTGTTTACTGCACGTGTATATATATCATCTTCTCTTCAAATTTATTTAATACAGTTAATAGTTACTCCACTACGTTAGTTACGAATCTAGAGCCAAGACCATACAAATTAAATTTATAACCAAAATTTATGGACGATGCGGGACGCGACGTTTACATTTGAAAGAGCGACGTCTCAGTCAATTTCCTAATATACAATTATTGAGGTTGAGCAGGTTATTAACTGTAAAGTGGATCCTGTAGAATGAAGCCACAATCTAAGAGTTGAACAAAGCATACAAGATTTTATGACGATACGTCACTCGAACGGTTAGCTCAGTTGGCAGAGCACTGGCACGGAACGCCAGAGGTCGTGGGTTCCGACTCCCGCATCGTTCATAAGCACATTGAGGAATTTGCTAGAAACTGTGACATTCATAATGTTAACACGAGGAACAAACATAAACTGTTATGCCTACTACTCGGTTGGGTCGAGTTAGTAAGTCTTTTGTTGCGCGATGTATATGCTTATACAATATGATCCCAGAAAATGTACAAAACAAATGTGTTACAAAATTTAAAGGAATTGTTAAAAAACGTTTGTGTGGGAAAGGATACTATAGCATAAACGAATTTCATAATGACGCTCTTTAATTATAAATGTTTATTGTACGATATCACATTGTAATCCATATTTATATATAAAAAAAAGCCCGCTGAGTTTCTTGCGCCCATTTTTCTCAGGTCTGGGGCAGTTGCTTTTTAATGCGGGGTAGTTTTTGACGTTCAATAAGTGATTTAGAATCCTATTTTGAATAAAAATATTTGAATTTGAATATACTTGTTTCACGTATTATAAGAAATAAAACTTTGATCTCAGCACCGATCATTATCGATAAACTTAGAAAACACACACTCAAAGCTTAGTAGTCTACTTTAACTAGCAAATTTGTGTTGTGTCTTCCACAGATGCCACAAGAGAAAGAATATAATAGAATTGATTTTTGATTTAATGTATCACAAATCGACCTAAGGTATAACACGTCACATCGATAAAATGTCTTCAGTTCTTGTAATTATACTGGCACCATTCTTATGGGAATAAAGTTGCGATACGGGGATCACGTTCAACGGATGGTATTACCTAACTATAACAGCTAATATGATGCAACGCAGCCTTAACATCTTATGTCTCAAAGACACGAACGCAATAGTCACTCAGAACTTTGAATATTTCAATAATTCACTTAACCATCAGTTGAACGCGTTTGTCGTCTCGTCACTTTTCTCACTTAACACTGTCTAAAAATAGCCCCATGTACATACCTCATGCTGCATTGGATCTCTGAACGTGTCTCTCACAAACTTATAATACGGAAAAACACTGCCATAACTCCGTGGCACTCTAAGAGGCAATACCAACGGTCTCCTCTCTGCTGAATCCGGAGACGAGCTCGTACCAGCGTTACCGAACCATGAAAACATTTCAAACGAACACACGCGTCCACATCATTCGCTTCATAAGATCACCGTTACATAAAACCAAATGAGGGTAGAAGCGAAATCCGAAAAAAAGCAACAATTGTGTCGGAAATAAATGTGAATGGTTGTAGATAGTCCTGCGGTCCTTAGCACACTACGCTTGTTGTTAACTGATAACGATTGATTGAAGTGTACAATTTACTTACACGATACAACTTCCATTGGACTCTTATCTCACCTATCATATTATTATTTTGTTAACAGTACCGGTCGACGCAGGCGGCCCTATAAGTTATAGCGTAGGGTTTCGTTAGATCCGTCTACGATCTATAGAGCGTACTTAGACTTTGCTCAGACTTTACTTACGTAAAGCTTAGATGAGTGAGTAAGCATAATCTTTTATTTCATTTTTAACAGCTGAAATTATGCTGAGCTTAAGCTAACCGAGCCAACTGAAAGAGTAAAGTTCGCGTTTTATCACACTCAGCTAAGACTTACGTAAGTATAGTCAGAGCAAAGTCTAAGTACGCTATATAGGGTTCAGCCTAAAAGCAGATGCTTTCACTAAATATATAGATTATTGCAGTAGTATTAATTATGATGCAAATGCATTGCTTGAATTGTTACATGTAAAATGTTTAATTTACTAAAAGAGTTAGTAATTTTCTGTTGTCAAAAAAATGTTTATTATATTAAATCGATTTTGCACTTGTTACGGCAGTATATAAAACTTGTAATGTAGTTCATTTATTATTATTATTGTCAGTAAACACGATCGTTGAACAGTAATAAATATTAACAGAGTTTTATGCTATCCGCGCCATCTATTAACAGCTTGTAAAACTACATTGTATGAGCACTGTTATTGTATTTGTACGAGTTCCATTTCATCGCTATTGGCTTATATACAGTAGTGCTTTAAAATAATCAAAGATGGCGCAGGTTGTACGTACGAAATGCACGCTGCTTTGCATATCGAACTCCGGGATGGGATTTCTGCCTGCCTGTAGAAGTTTTTTTATGCTATTTCAAAGACACCATAGATATTGATAATTCTGGGCTCAATGAGACAGAGCATCTACTATAATTTAAATGGTAACGAGGACATTCGCGGTGCCGCTCATATTATTGTTATAGTTTTTCGAGAATTGCCTCCTAAGAATATTTATTATTAATGGGTGCGGCATAATAAAAACTATCATAGCAAAATGACTGCCGTGCCGAATTTTTTCGTCCCGTCGTCCTACGCCTCTCGTCAGTTTTTCTCGCAATAAAAAAAAAACTGTTTTTCAAAATACTCCCTTCGTGACGTCTGCCTCGCAACTTGGCAGTGTTTTTTTGTCGCTTCATTTATTAAATTCATCAGACTTATTTATACAGGTATATTTTTCTATGTTATTCGGTATAACATAGAAGATTATTGCTACACTTTAAAAAATGTCGAACGCGTCATTTCACTGAAAGTTTTTTTCGAGGTCGAGGAAATCAAAAAAATATTATCGCGAGAAATGATAACGCCCGCTGGGACGCTTTCGTGTATCATCAAACACCTGAAGATTTTTGAGGATGGTTGGAATGCCTTCATTGGATTCCGATTTAATAAATTAACACTGTTCAAAAAAGTACAATGTGAAGTGGGGAATACAAATTTTGACGCCACTTTATAAAAATAGTTTTTAATTAAATTCAAATTATTTTACACAAAATGACTTATTTAACGTTTAACGGCCGTGCCCAATATTCAGTCTATCTTACGTGAGATAAAAATCGTAACTATCGTTGACTTTTCTATCCCAATAAACTTATCGACGGTAACTCACCTTATCCGTACACGCTGTCTGTCAATGGGACGACGTATAGTTTACCAGCAATAGAAGTTTGTATGGAAATTGCAATTCACGCGTCCCAATATAAGGCGATAAGAATGGCTTATCGGGTATATTGGGACAGCTTCAGATTATTGACAGCTAATTACTGACAGTAGAACGTAGTAATTTATCTCTCTCTGTAGATAGTATATTGGGAAGGGCCGTAAATCTACCTTACATTCAATAAGTTACGCCTCTGGCCTGAAGATAACGATGAAGAACGGTCGCAAGAAACTCAGCGGGCCTCTTTATTAATAAATAATCGTTACAATAATATTTATTCATAAAAGCCCGGCGACGTACTTCTAAAAGCAAACTTGTTATTGTTGAAAAAGCAAAGGCAGCGGAAATCACTCCTTCATTTGTCATCCGACACCATTTAGAAACAAAATATATTTGATTGCCAACGACAACACCTCTTAGCGACAGCAACTGATTAACATTATAATACGTAAGTTTCTCATCTAAATTGAAAACTTACCTTAATAATTAGACGAATATTTACAAAAAAAAATTTAATATAATAATAAATAACACTGAGAGCGAACAATAAAAATAATATAATATGTTTAAAATTTGAATTAAATTGATATTAATTGTAACTAATGATTTAGTAATGAAATACAATAAATTTTGAAAATTTGCACGTCGTCAATATGGCAAACATTATTGTATAATATTTAGGTACCATCAATCTAACATGTTTATGCAAATAAAAACTTTGACTATCACTTTGACTTTTAGCTCGTAAAAAGTAATAAGTAGGTACTTCTTTGGCACGGCATAACAAAAATAACGCCAAGACTTTTATACATATTAAATGAAATACCGAATCACTTGTCCATGCGTATAGCGCAACACAAATCTTCGCCTTATTGCGACAATTTCGCGCACCATAAAAAGATTTTTATGAGAGAAAGAGACGATGCGAGTAAGAAGTTCACCTGATGGTGATACACCCGGTCCATTACACTGCAGTGCCGCTAGCCCAGTAATGTAGTTACATTATTGGGCTAGACTTAACATTAACGTTAGATACCGCGTGTTGAGATGTGGGCTCTCTCTGCATGCTCTACGCCATTTATAGGAGTGCGCAGAGGAGTTGTATGGGTTGATAGTAGCGGCCGAATTCCTCCACCGGATATGACGTCAAAATGAAATATTCCACGTGCATCACACTGACGTCTGCATTTTACAGTAGCGCTTTTTGCAAGAAATTTCTTTCTGCTGGCTGCTGTTTTTCCAAACCAACACGACTTAGGGTTTACGAAAAAAGTGTGTATGTGCGTATGCACGCAAGAAGTCATACTTCTTTGGCCTAACGAAGCAAAAATCATTAAAATTATTTATTCCTCGTGATATTTTACGTTTTTAGAAAGGACAATTTTGTAAAAATCTTGCAAAGATGGCTTTGACAATTAATTATTAAATAATGAATACGGCTGTTTGGGCTTGAACCCTTTGCCTGTCCTAAGAATGGACGAAGAAACAAAAAAAAAAACGAATGACGCAAACGTCAGAAAATTTTAGAAACCAACTTCAACCTTTATTACTTTTGTGTCACAGTGATGCGCGCGCATCTTAAAATTTCACTATCATAATTTTTTTATAACGCGCCTAAAGAAGTATAACTTCAAAAGAGCATACTCCCACATTAAAGGCCGGCAACGAATCTCTTGTCCCTGGTGTTAACGGGCGGCTGCCTCACCACTCCCCATTACTTAAGACTCTTGCAACAAAAACTTAAACATTCATATTCATTTGCAATACAATGCTAATGTCAAATATTTGTATCCATAAATCATGAGTGGGCTTGGAACAGACTAGTCACGTGGTGTGTCACTTAAAATATGTAACTGTTAATGAGATCGTAAGAGCGCTTTCGCACTACGTCTGATCCGAATCCGATCCGTACCCGTATTAAAACACGGTCCGAACTCCGAAGTAGTCGTAGAACTATTTCTATGGTTCTTTACGCATTAGATCCGGCTTCCATCATCCAATTTCTTTCCGACAACCGCTCAGAGTCCGATCCGTAACCGTGAAAACACGGTCCAGAGTTGTCGTAGAACTATTTCTATTGCAGCTTACGCATTAGATCCGGCTTCCATCATCCGATTTCTTTCCGACAACCGTTAGAAACAACGGACCGTATTTTCACTGATACGGATCGGATTCGGATCGGACGTAGTGCGAAAGCGTCCTAATGCATTCGTAACAACTTGCATTGAAGTATGTGTGATGTAATAAGACCCATGCAAAATAAATTTGGATCTACTTTCAAGTTATCGTCACCGGTCACCGTCACATTTGTGTTTCATTGTTAATTAGATGCAGTTTCAGTGACGATTTACTTAAATTACATACCAATAAGGTACTATGTCAGTAGATACGTAAGTACCTTCTAGATAAATAGTTTTATTTAATGTTAAGTGTGCGTGACAATACGTAGGTACATTACAAATGTCATTAGGTACTTTATGAATATATAACTTAATAATAAAAATAGTATTGTGTACATGTTAAATGATCACCGCCGCTCACATTCTCTTGCAGCACCAGAGGTATCACAGGTGTACGCGCTTTTTTGAATGTACCCATATCATATCGTCCCGGATACAGCGCACAAGGAAGCTCATTCCACAGCTTGGTTGTTAGAACTTTAACTGCTTAGATAATTTATACGTCCAGATAGACAATGACAGCTGTGAACTAGTCTCTATTTATATAAGCACACTAACACAAAGTGTCATCAAGAAATCGCGAGTGTAAAACGTACACTGACTTCTACTATATACCACTGGACTGGCAGCTGTCAAAGTGCTTTTGTGTCTGTTTGATATTTGCCATTTTTTCGCTGTTGGCCATGTAGCGAGAGTCTGCGGAACTAAAACTAGTGATGACAACCTAGTGGACAACATAGATGGTAGGAAACTATTTACAATAAAAAATGGTGTACTTTATTACATTGATTCTTAAAGTATAAATAACACGTACGTTCCTTCGCAGCCATTTGTATTATACGTCAAAATTAGTTCTGTCGACGCTCGCGAGTGGCGCTTCAAATAGGCACAGAAATTGTTGTCAAACATATGGAATAGCCTGTCCAGTGGTATTTATACAGGGCAGTGAAGACGTAGCTTGTCACGCACACTAATCCAAAATTCCTGCCCTGTTTTTATCGCTCGTCTAACAGCAAGAGACTATCTACTGCCGTTTTCAATAACGTCAATACATATCTCTAGTTACGGATACATTGCTGTCACTGTTTAATGACAAGATCTTATCTATCCATAGTGATGTCCAATATAGTTATAGTCCAATGCTTAATGTCGATAGGTTATTGAAATGTAAGTAAGCGTAAAAGGATAGATTTGTCTAGTTCTAGTAAAGTTTAACTAAGGATAGGTTGTTGAAAACGGCCGTAAGACGTATAACGGCTAAAATGTTTTTATAATGTTGTCAATAACTAAATCTAAGACTAAAACTAACAAAAAATAAAATGTTTTTGAAGCAGATTTTTTTCAATGATGCACGGTCATTCAATTAAAAAAATAAATAAATATCGGGTTGCACTCCGGGAGTGCCGGCAGAAGTGAAAACTTGAACATTAACGTTGTGCATTTTTGAATATTTTGAAATGGTTAGGAAATAATTTCGCACGAATTGCTTTATTTATCAGTATAAAATTAATAGTATTTATGTGGTTGAATATAATATTCATTTAAGTATATTATTCATTTAATTCATATAACATAAAAGAATTAACACTTCAGAACTATTACAATTATTTTACATTAAAAAGTTTATCTCTCAGAAAAATCAACTTTCAGCCCGAATCTTTTTAAACGACTGTCTTACGAATTTTCGATCAGGTCACGTGTCTTGAAACGAGTTTAACATTTTATACCCATCCCAAGAAAAATGCACAGTGCCGCTTAAAATGTGGAAATTCGTAATTTTATGATGTATCGTTTTTACTTTTAAATAATAAATAATCAGGTGATAACTTTTTATCAGGTAACACTTACGCTCATTTGTCCTTTTTTAAAGTTTTATAAAGCGTCCGGCAGAAGAGTTTGTCCAAAGAAATAAAAGCTCTGGCATTACCAAATGATTGTTCTTCATAATATTCTTTTAACAACGTTTAAAATCAGCGCTTTGAGTTTAAGAAAAATACCGGACATTTTTGGCTATTATCATATTTGTTGCTGTAAGCGAGCCGCATAGCCAAGCTAGCAAGTATGTATACACTGACAAACTGTCTTGATGACTGTCCATGAAAGAGACAAAATACAGTTGATTACGGATTGTGTACATATTCAGTCATCTTCTTGAGTATTACAGAAATAAAATATGAAAACAAAATTTATAAACGATGCGGGACTCACGCGACAACCTGAGAGTTGAACAAAACATACAAGATTCATAAACGATACGTCGCTCGAACGGTTGACTCAGATTAAGAGCGCTCGCACAGAACGTGAGAGGTCGCGGGTTCGAATCCCGCATCAATTATTAATTTTGTTTTCAAATTTAATTTGTGTAATTACTCCCAGAAGTGAGGGTTATCGCATTAAAAATAACAAATTGTTTATATACGTAATGTTTCAGTATTAATTCATTCACATATATATTTTTTAATGTTTTGAGGCATTGGAATTTTGGAGACTACTACCAGGTTGTCTCCAAGCTCTCGTTTGTCATCACATTACATAAAATAAACTCTACAAAATATATGAAAATACATTATCTCCAACATTTAATACTTATATTCGCAAATCGGCGTCTCGGAACCACTTGAACAAATGAAATGCTAAGTGAGGGGTGTGACGATAAGAATACAGCCATTATTAAATCTGACTCACACAACAAATAGATAAGTAAGCGTATTCTCAGAAATCTTTTACGCAAAGTAAATATTATACAACAGTATTATTATATCGCAAGTAGGGTTAGGTATCATTTAGTAATTTGAAAGTCCTGGCAAATTGCCCAACATTTCGATTTACCGGACCTTTAAGTTGATCTCGTTTCTTGTAAAGATTAAAGGCTTTTTTTGTATGGAATAGGAGGACAAACGAGCGTACGGGTCACCAACTGTTGTTAAGTGATCACCGCCGCCCACAATCTCTTGCAACACCAGAGGAATCACAGGAGCGTTGCCGGCCTTTAAGGAAGGTGTACGCGCTTTTTTTGAAGGTACCCATGTCGTATCGTCCCGGAAACACCGCACAAGGAAGTTCATTCCACAGCTTTGTAGTACGAGGGAGAAAGCTCCTTGGCTTATTTGATATTATAGTTAATATGTAGTTTAATTACTATATTTCATCTAACTAAAAAAAAATCCGAACAAGTTAGAGAGCCGAAAAAAAACCAGACTAGAATCTAAATGCCCGGACATGTCCCGATTGATCCGGGCGGGTGGTAGCCTTAACGCAAGAGTTTTCAATCACCGATCGCGTGCATTATTCACATAACACGTAGGTACAATTATTTTATTTTATTTCCAACAAAAAATAAAACTGATAATAAGATATGCACGGTGACAAATTGCTTAGGTGAGAGTCGTTCAATCTTCACAAATAAAGTGTCTATCAAACGTATGATAAGAGATAAAATATTTTGTACCTGATCACATACTTATTTATATTATAAGATTTTAAATTAGATACTTATTGAACGTCAAAAAATATAAGAATCAGACATGACAAAAATAAAAACACTCTGCGGTCGTTAACGAAATTTCATGACAAATTTACTAATTAAATAAATAGCCTGGGTGCGGTCGCTCCATTCCCAAGGTGTAGTATCATTAAGAAAGTCATTTACATTGCATATCACATTAAATTTTATCACAAAAATTTACCAAATAAAAGAAAATCTACAAAAAAAATTCTTTTGAATTTCGTAATTTCGCCCAAACAAAGACCTACTAACTCGACTTAGCCGAGTCAAAATTTACATTTCTTCATTAAGTTTTTTCTTATTTTATTAATTAAGGAATTATTTAAAAAATCGATTATTTTTCACTGACATTCATAATTTATCCGTAATTACCGTCATTTTGCTCACCATTGCTGCGCAAGTAAGTACTTCAATATCCGCGCCCGCAAAATTATACGTAATGCAATGTCATTGACTGAATTATATGTATTGCGAATATGATATAGGTTCCGGGTAAGTAATCACCAATATATCATAATATACTAAAACCTCCTCCGAAACACGCTGCATCTGATGGTAAAGTATTATATTGAAATTGTAAAGTATTATGATTCAATAGTTTTCGTAGTATAACCGAAGGAAAAAAACGGCTCTCCATTTATTAATTTAGATTCTTATTTATATTTCTATAGTAGTTACCGACCCATTTTCCTTTAATAACTTAATACTATAAAGCGAAGCAGTAGCTTCTATATTTGCATAATTTAATAATAATTGTCTGTCAAGGAATCAAAATACTATAATATTTAATGCGAGAGTGTATCTTTGAATGGAGAAAAATACGTAGGTAACTCAAGTTTAAAATAGTAGAGGTGGTGAAACCACCTGTGTACACGTCTTTCATGAAGGAGAATAACGTTTATTTATTTTACAGTTAGGAACAATAAGCAACATAAATAATTGGAAGCTAATGTTTATATTATTTTGGCCAATTATGGAAGTGGACTTAGTTACTACCATTTTCTTATTCTACCGACACGTATCTGAATTATCAATAAATAAATTTAAATCTTTTAATAAACGCAGTCTTATGTCGAAGGCTTATTACAGTATTGAAGAAGATTACGTAAAGGATATAACAATGTGGAATTGAATACTATTAAAGTTGTTATTAAAGTGAAACTTTTATTACATCGTCTCAAACTTTTTCGTCTGTGCGTTGCATGTCGCGTGACGGTCGAACGGCGCCTATAGTTCGCAGCAGCTGACCTTGCAGTGTATAGACTATTACTCATTTGTGCCAGTGCTCCACGCTTTTTTGTTTGTTTTTGTCAGTGTTTAATGTAAATGTTGTTTGTCAATGTTTAATGTAAATGTTGTTGAAACTTTTATTTGCTTTTGGTAAACAACGACACAACTAGTGAGTCCAAAAAACTGATCAACGAGGAAAAAGCAAAGAATAGTGCAAACATGAATGACATGGCACCGCGGCGTAAAATTAATTCGCCGTAAAAAACAGAACGCCGACAGAGCACGTGCTTATAGAAAAAGGAAAAAATTAGTCTACTTTTTTTATTTCCCATTATCATTCCAATTTTCCAAGTATAAAACTCAGATTAATGATTCCAAAAATTTTTAGTTAAATATCTATAATGTGAAAAAGAGTTTCACTTTTACCATGTTTTCATAAATCCACAAAAACCTTTTTTTTTTTATAAACAATAATTGCTAACGAAATTGGAACTCAGAATGATTCTTAATGTTGCTGTCGCTGGGATTACTTATCATTTAACCTGTTACTTGTTCATTCAAGTCCTTTGAACGTGATTTTGGACCTCTTCAAAACCTCGGTTTAATTTGAAACTTTGCTCACCGGTCAAGGATTCTGTCTGATTTTTGTCACCCATTTTCTTATCAGGATCTGAAGATCCAGGTTAAGCGAGTTTTTCTATGTCCGATACCCGATAGTCTCTTTGTGCCAAAGACGTGCGCGTGCTAATTCGTAACTACGACATTATCATCGTTTTAAGACGAAAAAAGCAAAGATAACTAATAGAAAAAAAACTAAAAACAGACGCTTTTAATGAAAACCAAACTAAAAAGTAGAATATAATTTTAAATAAGCATAAACTACGAATAGTGTGATTAATTAACAAAAAAATGTGTTTTATTGTAAAATATTATGATTTTATATTCACAAAATACAAATGATTAGAATATTCTAAAATCTTCGTCATCTGGTTAAATTTGTTTTCTCACACGCAGACCGACGATAATTTACGACAACCATAAAAGGTTAGGGCTTTTGCCAAGAACCTTGACAACAAACAATACAAATATATATTTAAGCATTGTATGACAAACAAGATTTCGTTTAAAACTTATAATATAACAAAGGTTTTTATATTGCATACCTACTGACCAGTGGGAGGCTCCTTTGCACCGGATGCCGGCTAGAATATGGGTACCACAACGGCGCCTATTTCTGCCGTGAAACAGTAATATGTAAGCATTCTGAAGGGCGCCGTAGCTAGTGAAATTACTGGGCAAATGAGACTTGACTGACGTGACGAGCGCAGATTTTATTGGGTTTTCAAAAATCCCGAGCGGCACTGCATTGTAATGGGCAGCGCGTATCAATTACCAACAGCTGAACGTCCTGCTCGTCCCTTATTTTCATTAAAAAAATTGCTAATTCCACGGTCCATCCATACATCATGCTGCACTTGGATGAGGACAGCGCAGGACCCATCGTCGTAGAGATCTTTGGGGGTGGCCTTTGTGGATGTCTTCCGGCTGATATGATGATGATCGTCACTACACAGACACATGGTCCTTCACATTTTGATAAGTACATATTGGTCAGTCTTCTACAAAGTAGCGTTTCAAATGTGTTTTTAAAACCTACTTAAATGAAAACTTTGAATTTGATTTTGGAATTGTAGAAGATTCATGATTCATTCATTCATACACTCAGCCAAGACAGGTTTCTTCAATGATCAATCGACTACGATTTCCCGCGAGACATTCCAGGCATGTGTTTACCCTACACGTAACGTGAGCAGCAACCGTCAACAATGACTTGTGAACTGCGCCCCGTGAGAAAGCTGATGATGACCCATATGTTGGAGATTTCGTGAGAAGCGCCTACGCATACGCGGTTTTTTGATAGGCCTGCGCCATATTCACACAAACTGCCGGACTTCTCTTTTGCTTAAAATGGCGCCGGTTCATGATCCTCTCCGTGATTTTCAAGAAGAGGGAGGTTATATAGGCATAATGATTAATTTATATTGCCCCTGTTAAACACAATATTGCTAAATAATAATAAGTTCTATAAATACTTATTTGCATCGAGTGTAATCATGGATAACCTAGTCCTAGATAAATCATAGTCCATTGGATTTATTTTCACTTCGGTAATTATTAGCTTCTTTTATAATGTTAGGCTTAATGGATCACATAAAATGTAAGGTGTTAATTACGCTACTAATACTTGGTAATTATTAATATATTATGAACATTGAATTAAGTATAAAATGAGGAGTTTGAGATATAGCGACAGTTATTGAAGAGAGAATATTGATAATGGAGATTAATTAAAGGATATTGACATGATATGTTTTCGAATAGCAATGGGAGAGTTGGGAATGATTGGCGAAGACGTAAGTTCTAGAATCAGATCAGGGATGTACTTAAAAGCCAATTCAAGCTAAGTATCAGGAGTAAGAGATCTTGCTTGAAGGGGTTGCTGCGAGTAGGCCAGGCCAAGGAACAATGTTAGGTCCGTGGCAAATGAAGGTCTGCAATATTTGCTTACTCTATGTAACTACCTCAATAAAAAAGTATATTCAACTGTTGTCAACGCAATTAGAATACAAATATTAAATAAATAAGCGAAGTGAGATTCAATCTTTAAGGCTTAAATTAAGAAGAGATAATCTGACAAAATGAAAAGATTTACTCGGTCAATCAAGTCGTAAATGAGTAAAAGGTACGTCGCGTCGTCAGATCTGAGATCATGTGAAACACAACAATAAATTCATTATATTATCACGTACAAGGTTGATTATCATTTGTATACACGTGAATGAGGTAAGATATTTCATCTACAATAAATGTTAAGATAACAAAATGAATAATTTAAGTATTTTTCTGTTTTAACACCATTTTGGCATTAGTTTTTTATGGAGTAAGACGACAAACGAGCGTATTGGTCACCTGCTGGTGATCTGTTGTTCACCTGTGGGTGACCAGTGCGCTTAATTGTGAGTGAGCGCCGCCGCCCATCTCTTGGTACACCAGTAGCAATGGCAGCAGCGTTTCTTGCCTTTTAGGTACATTAACATGTTTTATTTTGTGAAAGTAGCCATGTCGTATCAACCTGGAAACACCGCGCATTGAAGTTTATTAGACAGTTTATTTTTATGTGAATGCAGAAAACAGCACTGTCGAAGAACGCCTCGCATTCTAATAGAGTGGATGATATTTCAGTTTATGAATTTTATATTTGTGTATCTTAAAGCCAGAAATTACTCAAAAATCTGCTTCAATTTTCAAAAAGGCTGATCAAGAGATCTTTGAGAAAAGGGTAATATTCGTCATTCGAGTCCAGCAAGACTTTTCAGCTCGTTTTCTCCAAAAGATACCTCAATACGTAATTCGTGATCAAGAGAGTTTTGTCTCTTTTACGCACAGTTATTAACACAGTGACAAAGCAAACTTCATCACGGATTACGTATTCAAAAGATTTAATAATGTAATGGAGAACAATACTTCTACGTCTAACGGTTTTGTGCTAAATAATATGAAATATAGTTTACGTAAGGCAGACCGAGCTTCATACAATTCGACCGACGCTCAACGCCACCATACCAACATGTTTGTATCAGATAACAAACAATTTGACGCTTAATTGATCAGATCGACACTGAACTCAATTGCTTGGATCACATTGTATGCACGCAACTCGGCGTCGCTCGTCAATCGTCACTAATTTATTCACTGGCGCACTTAACAAGCGTGCCCGCAATCATGACTACGTATAAAACCACGCAATGTAAAAATGGGAAAACTATCGCGAAAACTTAATGACAGGCGGTGACAACAGCTATGACAGTAACTGAAACGGCGGTGGTGAGAAGCACAATATTGCTTCAAGATTTCAGCTTGATAATCGCAACTGCAGATCGCTCTAGACAAAGAGATTTAAGTAAATAAGGATTTTGATGCCAAGTGATAATGGCACCTATATTTCAATAACTATAATACAAATTAAAACAATTTGAAGGTATTTTAGCTATCGAGCGACAGAGAACGCACTTCTTAGCGCTACTGTGAACTGGAAAAAATATATCAAACAGCTTACAGCTGATTGACATACCACCGCCGAATTGGTAGATAATATTTTATTGTATAATCTCTTTGGATCTACATAGAGGTAGATGTCAAAACCTAAATCCCGTAAGTTTGTTTGTTACGCTTTCACCGATTCTGATAAAATTTAGTACAGTGATACACTAGAGCTTGAAAAAGGACAAAGGCTACCTTTTATTGCAAAAAAATAAATGGAGGGGTTGAAATTGGAGATGGCAGTTTGTATGGAAATTCGTTATTATTAAAGATAAAACGATAAAACTTTGTATTGAGGCACTTGATAAGAAATAATTTATAAACATTTGTTCGAGCACTTTTTAAATTGTACACTTTATCATAGAAGAGCAGAAAGAACAGTCAGTATATTGTATATCATTTGAAAAATATGGTAAAAAGTAAAAAAAAATGCCCAAAGTAACTATTCAACGCGGACGAAGTCGCGGGTAAAAGCTAATAAGTATATATTTCGACTAATAATAACTAAATAATCACAGTATACCAAGATCAGTGGTTGAGAAAGAGAGGTCGATTGTACCAAATGAACAGAATAATATTATTATAGTCTACATAAATATCAGCTTTGTATACAAAACGCTTTTTATGCATTAAATGCCATGATAATATGTTGCCCTTGGTATAACATCATGCCTCAACACATATTCACTGAATGACAAATAAGACTAAACCTATTGTGACATAAATATTGTGGGTTTCGATCGATTTGTTAACCGAAATAGAAAAGAGACCGCAATATTTATGCGGAATTTAATAAAGAACGGTATCTTAAATGCATCTTGAATCTTGTATGGTCCCTATGTTTGACCTTGCGTGATACTTGTAACGATGAATACACACCAGCTGCATGCACTCTTAGGTGTGTATTCTAAACGGCGTTTCAATACGTAATTCAATAAGTGATCAAGTGAATTTTGTCACTGTCTTCATAGTGAATTCTTCTTGGTAATAAAAGAGACAAAATACTAGATCTTGACTTGACCTCGGATTACGTCTCAATAGACGCCTGCTGAAATATGAACCTTAGGCTGGGTCCACACATAGAGAATTCGGTGGAAAAAGCTATGTAGCGAAGAGAAGGAGCATGTGTGGCTAGTGAAAGACAAGGAGGGTCTTTCGTTTGCGTTTGTTCATGTATGTGGAGAAAGCCATACAGTAATAAATTTTCATAAAAAATGGCCAGTCTTCCAGAGCAATATATATATTACGGACCTGTATTGTTTATACTAGCACATAGACAAACAAAGCATCTTAAGTAAACAAAAAAATCATCTCTAACGGAGATACAGCAAATTTTTATGGACACGTCTTAAATACTAAACCACGCTTATAACTAGCCCCTTAGTATCTTGAAACTTGACTAATCAAAATTGATAACACATTCTCGGACAGTCAGGTCGTCTTTTAGCTAGTATAGTCTAGGTCCTGAGATTGGTACTCTCCTGGCTTTACCACAAACATCACCGATTTAAAAAAAAAAGTATTATAACTGATTATAAATTATCAGTCTATAAAAGATGAAAGTTTAATGGATATAATTAAGTATTGCTTGCACTTATCGCGCTGAACTAAAGGTTCTTGCCACTGTTACGATAGTTTACGACCTTGTTTTGCTCTTGCATCTTGGCCTTGTTCAATATCACATTTTTTCCTCAAACATTTACCAGCTTTTTGTTGTTGTCAGAACTGAACATGTAACCTTTGATGAAATAAATTTTAAACAGATATTGTATTTAGTAATATTGACGAACCGCTCGTCTCCGCGTGTCTCCTGTCCGTGTATATAAGCCTGGTGAACAAACTTCATTTTCATTGTAACTATGGGAAATATTTGAACTTAAATAAGTTTTGATCCCGACCATCTATCTAGTAACCCAAAACTCTACGATTTAAAGCTTTGCTCAGCGATATATTATGAGGTTATCTGTACCTATTGTAGTTGCTGAGGAATAAATTAAAAAACGACGACTTTTCCTTTATAAAATGTATAGATGTCTAGTTAACTATTTACTATTTAGTATGAGTTTAAGCATTTGAATCTGCACGCACGTGTAAGTAAAACAGTGCGTTGTTTATGGATCCTATATAACCTACCGAGAAACTCTACCGAGTTTATACAGTATTTGCTATAACATACATCACAATTATAGGTACGCAATTTTTTATCGTCGTGGAAATGTACTGCCGCAAATTAATATAATTTTGAGAATTTACAACATTTTGGTGCATCCAATTAACATCGACCTGTTTAACTTGATGTAACGAATAGATTACAAGGTCATGGAGTTAAAGAAAACGCTTTAACAAATATAATGATTGTGCATGAAATATAAAGTCAAAACGGAAACATTATCGTTGAAGTAATTTCGTTTAGGTTACAAAAGTAATGAGGTAATGATAATGTGGTGTTAAGTGTTTAACACTTAAACGTTGCTGTCATTATATTGATTTAGTAACATGCTATCTGGGGGGGAGAAGTTAGTTTACCTCTTGCGGTCTTTGCGGTTCGCCGCTCCATATGTCCCTCCAGTGTATAAGATGATGGAGACTGTTGATATAGTTATGATGACGAGGGATGTCCCGTTTCTTGCGGAAGTCGGTGGGAGAAGCTGGGGCGGTTAGAGATCCCCTTCGTCCACCAGCCTCGGGTACAATAGTAGGCGCTTTATGACACAATAAATGCTCTGTTTCATGTTCCTCTGAAGATACACTCTCCGTCAGCAATCGCGAACTCCTCGAGTGCTCCTTCATGATACACTGTGAGTCTATTCGTTTCATTTTTGCTTTAAAACACACGTAACAGTACTGTTCTAGTATCGCTTTACAGTTTGAAATGAGAGCGAAACGGAGTGTGGTCGACGACGCGAGTTATGATAACATTTCGCAATGTTTGATATTGTTTGAGTGACAGCGTGAGGCGCGACCAGCGACTGTCGTGTACACCGCCGACTGCCGTTCATTTGTCATTCGCTGGATACTTAAGTCTGCACGTGGATGGATCTTGTTTGCGTAAATAACATAAATAGTTGTCCTACACACAACTTGGTGTGTTTGAACTCCCAACATGAATAGAGTGTTTTGTTGTTCTCTTAAAACCACTATCTCAATAACACAATCTTTTAAAGTACTGATCAATCACAATAATTATATAATACTAAAAACACTCCAATTCACGTAGTTTTGAATTCAATATTATAAAGTTACGATTTTTAACTGTTTAGTCTAGTAAGTCTAATTATTATATTAATGTTTCATATGTTTTAATAGTTGTATGTTTAGTAATTGAACCTTGGTCAATAGAAGGTTAGTGTAAGTTAAGACTTCCATGTATACTACCAGACAGAAGTTTGGAATATTAATTGTCGCAATATTGGATCGCGCGGGCGGGCAGAGAAGGGAGCATGGTGAATATATGTCTTGCAAACACAGACGTAATAATAATGACAATGTTTTATTGGTCACTATAAACAAAATCGATGTTAGTTTGTTGAAATAACGTTTACGGCTTACAAAACAGTGCACTGGTCTTCTCGCTTGTTCGCAGTGGACTAACCGAGTTGCGGCGTCAGAACCGAAACTCGGTGAGCAATTACTTAAGGCCACAGAGCTTGTCTAGTAGTAAATTTTTATTTTATTTTAGAATAAAACTGCCAATAAAGTAAAGGCTTCTTGTGATTGTCATTTTAATTTAATTGAAGAACAATAATGTTAATTAATGCAAAAAATAATATTACTAGATAAAGATTGGCTACCCCATTTGAACCAGGGGTGCAATCAATATCCTAGCACCTTGTTCAAAATGAAATTCAATTTATAATACATACTAGTTCGAAAGAGCGCTCCCACAGATGAACTACGCAAAATAGTTCCCAGATCCCTTGCTCCTTAGTTCTTTAGTTCATTATCAATCCTACACATGCTACATAATATTAGTAATCTGTGCTATGGACCCTTTTTTGAATTTCAAGACTGTTATTGTACTTCTCAAACTTAATAGTTTAATTTTTTTTTTCACAGGTTCGATATACTAAATATTCTGCAAATAGTTGTCAGTAGGTATCTAATTATGTTCACCAACAATAATAGTTTTAGTTTGCATCTGGAGACTCTATATAACTGTAGTTTGCAGTTCTCTAGTAAGCTACCGGAAAATCCGGATCGGGGGAAACCAAATGATCAGTATTGGATTTGAGCAAGGAACTAACAAACTAAAGGACCAACTCAGTTTGTTAAGGAGCTGCAAACTAAATTGACTGCTCCTGCTTTATGTGCAAGTATGTGTTGTCTGAATCCTGCACCTTAAGTACAGCTGGCCTTGTACTAGCTTATCATATAAGACACAATAATTTTTAATTACCAATAAAATTTACCAAATCACCTTCTATAACATAGTTTCATTAACAATTTCATGTTTCCCTGCAAATAGAATAATAAAGTAAAGGCCCCATTAAAACTATTAAAAGATAATGAATGGAATGAACTACAAAATTTAAATTGTTTGTAGTGGAGGAATTTTAACTAATATATATAAAAACATTAATTTAAATGACACTTGCAGAACACAATAAAATGTATGTGCTTTATATGCTTATAGATTTTGCCTGTGTTTACTCATATTAAATACTGATAGGAAAACTACATACAAAATGCTTTATAATGGTACCAAAGATACTATCAAAAATTCAGAAAAACAATTGGTACACAAAGGTTTCATGAGTATCAATGTATGTATCATACACATATTAATATGATAAATATATTTTGTTGAAAAGAAAACAACTTATCACTCACCCTTGTAAATTAGCAGGTATCTGAAGGCAGGCACAATATTTGCATACACATCACATTTCTCAATAAAACTAATCTTATTTTAATTTCTAAAGATAACCCTAGTTATTATAACGAGTATAAATTACTCATCTTCTCGTGAATAAGTACATTTAATATTTCAGCCTTACAGGTTGATACCTATTATTATCATTTATCATATCATGGTATTTTGAATTTACATTTTGCAATATTTCAAATTCATAAAAAGTTACTGACTTCTGACAGGTCTCGTTACCAGGCCATAAAATCCAAAAAAAAATTACTTCTGACATTGACGTCAATATTTTTTTCGAAGGGTGATTTAATGAGACCGCAAGATTCTCCTCATCACAAGAGAAATTAAGCAACACATGAACGCAGGAGCGTTGCCGGCCTATAAAAAAAGCGTACGCGTTTTTAAATGGATATAGCATGGGTAACATGTCCTATCGACCTTGAAACACAGCAAAAGGAAGCTCATTTCCAAGTTTGTTTGTACATTGACTTAAACTTATTAGTAAACCCCATTGTAGAGGAATACCAGATATCCATATGGTGGGGATGATATCCCAGTTTGTGGCGTGTCATGCGAACTTCGAAACACACCATGTGGTAAATGCATGTAAAAGCACACAATGAAGCGGCATATCTCAATCAATGCGAAGTTTGTCGCAAGTCAATTCACATAGCACTGTTTCCAGCGACACATATAAATAAGTTGCACATGGTCAAACAGTTCGAGCTGATACTAGGTTACACCAGACCAGAGATAAAAGGCATAAAAAAGCATTTATTTTCTCAAAATTGATTCCTTTAGAATTCTTTTTGATGTCATTTCTTAAGATAAGATAAGAACAATACTCGATACGTGGCCAATGCTGCGGTTAGTAGAGCGCTTGAAGTATTGTCTTGCTCTATTTATGACACTCAGTTTCTTCGTTGCCAATTTGGCTTTGACTTCCTATCACCGCGGAATTGGCAATCGCTCGAGATTTCGAGACCCAGCATTCCGATACTAGGCAAGGCATTAAAGGAAGTGTTGTCAAAGAGCAGTGACACGACAAATGGGTATATTTTGTGGTAAATGCGCATACTTAAGTCTTCTGGGGGTTAAATTAGACAAGGTTCAATTTACCCCATTCCGCGACCTTCTTAAGAGAGGACTCAATAGAAGACACAAGTTTCAAGCCACCGATCGTTAATACAGAGGTAGTTTTATCCGAAAGGAAATAGACCTTGCCCTAAGGGTAGGATGCAAAAAAGAAACGCATCATATCCCAATTTGCTGACTTGTAGTGCCAAACGCAGCAGGTCGCGGGTGTTCTGCTACGTGAGTGTCGGATAGGTACTACACTCCTGACCAGGCACGTTCTGAGAGGGGCATTGACAGAGACCTGGTACCTATCGGGACGTGTAGTCAGCAGAAGATCTAATAAGGGCGGCATGTGGCAATCCACACCCGGGAGCCGCGTTGGCGACTCAACCAATTGGGACAGACCATACGCCAATGCAAAATTATACACAGATCGCCCTACGATGTCTGTGTAACGTGGTGACCCAAGCCATTCGGCATTGTGCAGGTTGAAATCACCCAAGACTACTAGAGGATCTGTGGAAGCATATAGTCACTTGCCACTTGAACGCTGACCATGAGATAATCCGTTTCTACATTACCACTATGGGACCTGTATACACACGAATAGATGCGGTCCTCAATATCTACACGCAGCCAGAGAGTAGACACAATAAATTGCCGAGTCGGCAACAGCAGATATCCCCTCTAACAAAAAAATATGCTCAATTTTGTACCCGATAAATATGTAAAAGGTTAAGATAGCGAACAAACAATCATCATTATAGGTCCATCCTCTAACCTACCTCCTAAATCAGTTTGGAAAGGATTGCCTCAAGGTTCAGTTCTCAGCCCTCTACTATACAACCTATATGCTGTAAGGTTATAACTTTAGCCTTCCGATCTGACGGATAACCTCGCGGACCGACGCTTGCTGTTAGATAAGAGTCGTGCCTGCAACAAGACTCATCACTGTTCCGTCACTCGCTGTACGTATAAGCTTATCTCGACCCCGTGTATCGGGTAAGTGTTGACCACTCCTAACAATTTAGAATCCTTATATTGTATAGGTATATTTCGTAAGCTTGTCAGTCATGTCGCTAAATAGCGTTTATGTTCTTTGTTCTCCACGTGTCACTCATGCACCGATCATGTCGCAAAATCACTTATCTCTCTTAATAATTTCATTTTGCAAAGTTTATTCGAAGTATATCTATTTGTTTAATTAATTTTCCATTCTCATAATTTGTTAATTTTTATTAAACTAGTTTCTTCATTTAATTTTACGTATAAGTTGATTGCCAGTACCTTTTGCTTATAGCTATTTAGTAATAATTGTAATTAGTTATTTCATTTTAACGCTTTTTTTTAATTATAAATGTAAACTGCGTCTGATTGTAACTAACGTATCCGCCATCATATGCAGTGCTTGGCCGCGTGGATGCAATCAGAGAAGTATTGGTGTTGATATGTTGTTATTATTCTGCGGCTTTATGCGTCATTGTCACTGTCATTTATCTTGACACATATATATATATATACGGAATGTACGGTAGTCGGCGTATTATTATTTATTATTGATAAGAATGGCTTCCTTGGTTAATTAAAATAAAATAAAGTTCTGTATTTCCAAATTAATATAGATATTGTTATAATAAAAAGGTGTATTATTTTATTGGAATAACTTTTAACTCACTGGATATAAATTCCAGGGCCCGAGGTTCCACCTACAACCTGTCCTTGCAGCACCTATAGCACTACACCTGTCTCCATGTTTTACCAGCACCTACAAGACTGCGAGGCCGACGTCGCCTCCTTTAACTGGGGCCTGCAGCCATCGGTCCAAAGCCAGGGCAGTACTTGCCCACTACAGATTATTTGACGGGCCCCTTTTATCCACGACCTTGATCTTCTACCACTGAAAAATAAATTCCTCGTGCTGAACTATGGGTTTTATTTCTCTTCTAACTACCACGAAACCCACTACGTCACAATACTTTTGAGTTTACCCCCTTTTACCAAATTTCGCACTGTTTTTATATTTGTGAATTTCATGATCATCCTTTGGTCGAGAAATTAGGTAAATAGTTGCTTCGTACAATAGTAACCACATCTCTCAAGATAAAAGATCATGTCTTGCCCATCGTTACCTATTATTTCTCACCTCCTTAGCCTTTTTTCCAATATTTAAATTTACCCCCCTTCTCAATGCCTTTCAGTGCACTCAACTTCCAGCCCTCAATAATTTGAGATTATTAGGTATTTATAATTTCACCATAAAGGGTCAACAAAACTTTTTCTCATGTGATTCATGAAGATTTCAAAATGGGCATGAAATTTTCCCTCATGCTTGTAAAATACACATGGATTTCTTCTACAATAATAGTATTTAGTTGTAGCTGTCCATCTATCACTTCCGTATTTACATGGGGAATATAAGCCTGAACAATTCAATAATACTTTCAGACTCCAAAAGCTGCCTTTATTCAATCCTCTCATATCCATTGCGATCAAAAAGTAGGATTCCAATTATACACAAGATAAGAGAAAATTTCAAGGAGTGCTATCATCTCAACATCAATATCTTGTGCCAGGTCAGCTACTCATACAGTTTCCCTACAATATTCTCAGATCGTCTCTCATGACGTGTGGACAACCTTGAAGCTAAGATGTTTGAGTATTGGTCCAACATGTGACAGATATCCAAAACTTCAAAAGGCAAATTTAATGGTGAACTTCGACCCGAAAGTCCTTCACAACCTTGGTTCTCGTAATTTCCCCAAAAAAACTCTCAATATTTTGCCGGTTACGCTTAAACAACTCTTGGATGCCATTAATTCTAGTCAAACTTAGAATGAGAGACCATTATTTGAGTGACTGTGGAGTAGATGAGGGATATGTGGATCAGTTGCCGTTTAAATAGTCTTCCTTGTACAATTTAAACCTCCTGAAATCCCCCGCCATGAAATGCCTACTCTCTCTATTTTTTACTCTTTTTATAAATATGTATATTTTAAACCAAATAATATTAAGTTATAGCTGACACAATAAATGTTTTATGTAATAATTGTATCTGTGTTTGTCCATTACAATCTTACAACATGTATACGTAAATTTAAATCAGGCTTAATCTAATATATCAAATTCTCGTGTGACGGTGTACGTAATTAAACTCCTCCGACGCTCGACCGATTTTCGTGAATCTTAGCGTGCATATCGGATAGGGTGGAGAATCGGACAGCATCTATTTTTCATCCCCCTAAATTTTTTAGGGGTTTTGTTAAGATGTTAACCCCAAAATTTTTTTTTTAATTTTTTTGGACTAAATTTTTTGTTTATATTTATTTATGATACACCATAAAAAACGCTTAAAACTTCAAATTTTCACCCGTCTACGATCAACACCTATTTTTGTATAGCGATTTTTATATTATTCTGTTCTATTGTATTTTTTACTTTCTATGGCAATACAACGTTTGCTGGGTCAGCTAGTAATAAAATAAAAATGTTAAATCTCGGTACAGTATAATTACTGTAATTGACTAACTGTAAAAGATTCAAATCTTGGCTGAATTGACTCAATAACAAAGAGTAAAATAATTCTTAGTATGTAGGCCTCAGGGGTTGTACTTGTGGTTACAGGCATCAGAGTGATCTCCGCGCAACTAGCGATTATAGTTGTGAATATATTCTCTTTGGTTATGGGCACAGAACATTTCAACTGAAGAAACTGTATTCAAAATTAATCGATTTGTCAAAAATCGACTTTAATAACATTAAATAATCAGTTTCTGCGAAAAAGTACATTTCATATTCCAATAATAATCCTAAGATATTCATATTAACAATTTATCAGATTAAAAAAATAACCAATTCAAAACAAAAAATCAAAGGCAATGTTCGCTTAAAATTTCAGGGTTATTATTAAATTGGCAAACTAAATAGCATTATTGATACAAATATAAGTACTATACAACGTTTTATTTATTACAATGAAAATGAAATGCTACGCATCCCAACAAAATTACAAATTTATTGTCTCAAAAACTAAAATATAAATCAAAAATCCAGTCCTATTTTAATTTTGACTAGTTTTAAAATAAAAAATTTAAAATGAGAATTAAAAATACTAAACGACTACTTTATAGTCTCAAAAACTAAATTAAATACAAATCTTTCGTTAATCTTCAAGTTTAAACAATAAAATAATAATTATTGTTACAAATGTCCAGTCTTATTTTACATTTGACTAGAATTAAATACTTAAAAGAATCAGCAAAAATCCTGAACGACCATGTTATGGTCTCAAAAACCAAAATACAAAACAATTCTTTCGTCATCTTCGCATAAATACGAGCTGTTTCTGAAAATCGATTATACACGTAATTGATATAATCGATTTACTAAAAATCGATTAATTTGAATATAAAAATCGATATTAAAAAATCGTTTTTTTTTACATCCCTAATTTCAACACTTCCCTTCCCTACTCTAACGAGCACAGAGTACATTAATATATTAACGAGGTTATAAAAGTTAAAACTTAGTGATTATATTCTCTTTGGAGGTTATGACTTATGAGATTAGCACGAGCTTAGATATGAGATATGAGTTATTTGCTATTGCTAGCGACATAAAAAAATCAGGGAATGTATAATTCTGAAGAATGAAAATATAATATTTGGCGAATCGATTCTAATAGATTAATAATAGACTTAAAATAAACTAAATGGGCTATGGCTCTTCCTCAAAAAAAGTATTATCGTCAACGTGCACATTCTAACCCTATTGCCGATCATTGTTTTGATTAGTAAGTAAGCAAATACATATGTAATTTTACTAATATTATACATTATATTACTCATTGTAGTAACTAACAATACATTCAATTCAGCCCAGCGCATCCAGATGAATATGACTGGACACACTTATATCCATTATTGAAAAACAACAATGACAACAAAGATAAATTAGTCGAATTTCTTGATGTTGGTTGTGGCTATGGTGGTCTGTTGGGTGGGTAAGATTCTCAGCTTGTTATAAATTGGCATACCTTTTATAAATTTCTACTAATTAATCCATATAACCTACTTTCTTACAGTCACTTTGTCACCAATGTTCCCTGAAAATTTGATTTTGGGATTAGAGATCCGTGTAAAGGTTTCAGACTATGTAAATGATAGAATAGTGGCACTCAGAAAACAAGAAACAGATAAATATCAGAATATTGCAGTTTTGCGGACTAATGCTATGAAATATCTACCAAATTTTTTTCACAAAGGCCAAGTAGGAACTGACTTTGATTAGATAATGTTACTATATTATTTGTTTTCAAGGTTTATTTCATTACAAAGTTTTATTTTCAGCTAAAAAAAATGTTTTTCTTATACCCAGATCCACATTTTAAGAAAGCCAAACATAAATGGAGAATCATCAATAAGTGGCTGCTGTCAGAATATGCTTATGTTTTAGCTGAAGAAGTATGTATTTTATGTAATGACTGTTTAGATATGCTGCCTATATATAAAGCCTATTTTATACTCCATTGAGGTATTGATAAATCTATAATAGAATGTTGGTTGATGTTTCTTAAAACTAACTAGTAGATGTGATCTTTTTATGAAAGTGCTGGAAATTTTTTAATGTTTTTCTTTCAATTTGTAATTATATAAACATCATGATAAAAGAAGCTTGCAGTGTATAGTATGTTGAAATTATAAACAATCAAACTGTGAGATTCATTCTTGTTCTTTATGCAGGAAAAATCAGTGTTAAATATACACTGATTTTTCATGTGGTAGACACAAATTTTTGATACAGAGTAAGAGTAATAAAAAGTTTAACCCTGGTTGTTTAAATATGTGATTATGTTTTATTGCCAATAGGGTATAGTCTATACTATCACAGATGTGGAAGATCTACATCACTGGATAGTATCACATTTTGAAGAACATTCATTATTTGAACGAGTGACTCAAGTTGAATTGGTAAGTGGTAAATAAGGTTTTCCTTGTATTTCTACCAAATATCAATAATAATACCCATGACTCAAATCCACTTGTATAGAATTGAAATACAATATCTGTTCACAATGAACAAAAGAATGATTGATATCTTCTTAAAGATTTATATTCATCTGTCTTAACAGGATTACAATTATAGTTTCTTGTGTAGTTCAGGTGTCATGTGCAAGTAGTTAGAAGTAGAATAGAGTGAATGAAATGTTGTATTTGACAGTTAGATGAAGGATGAAATATGATTGACAGAGTAGGTAAAGGAAGTAATATTTTGAGTTATTTGATGGGTTTAGATGTATGGCTCGATATAATAATAAATAAAATTTGATTTAATACAGTTGATGATAGAAAATGTGGCATCAACCATATCTTTACTAACCTTTTTAAAATATATTAGTATGGATAGTGAGGCAGTATCAGGCATGTTTCCAATTTTTTTCACTAAATTGTAATGTATTTTCTTCTAGGAAAAAGATTTAATAATTGAGAAACTGTTTGAAAGCACAGAGGAAGGCCAAAAAGTCTCAAGAAATAAAGGTGATAAATTTCTTGCAGTTTTTAGAAGAATCAGAGACAAATTTATAGAAAATTAAAAAATTATTTGTTACAAAAGCCATTTTATTCACAATATTTCCATTTCATTTATTTCAATTGACTTCAAAACCCTCACTTTCTACTTGTGTTTCTATTAAACTTATCCACTTCTTCATAGTTCTTGATAAATTTAAATGTTTTCTCATACATGTGGTCACTCCCAATGTCCATATTTTCACATCATGGGATAAATTTTGACATAATTGTAAAAACAACAGTACAGCCCAAATATCTGATTTAAATGGATACATATGCAAACCTTTTTTTGCCAAACTCATTGCTTTTATTTTCTCCCCTGCCATGTTATTAGCTATACTAGCAGTAGCAAGTATTTTTGCAATATCAAGTTGAGTGTCTTTTTGCTGAATGGCACAGATAGCTCTTCGAGCACAACTACTAGCTATTTTTGATTTATTTTTTGATGATTGTAGACAATACTGTGCCATACAAAACCAAAGTTTAGAATCACTTGGGTGATCATGAACAGAATCACTTATAGATTTTATTGCTTCATCAACATTGTTGAGGAAAATACGATATGATTTTAAAAACCCAATATCATAACCAAATTTACTATTTCTTTCATATTTTTGTAGTTCACTTAAGGCCAATTTAGATAGTCCCTGGTCAGAATGTAAAATACCCAAAGAGCATATAGCAAATAAACTATATGCTGTAGGTTTCTTTTGAGCTACTTGAATACTATGAAACAATAAAGTCTTTGCATCATCCAAACCTTTGAACTTATAAACAATTCCAGCCATTATAACAAGGAGATCAGCTTTTTCATCATCATCATTACTCAACCAATGTAGAGCAGTATCATATGCTGCATAGGCTTCTTCATAAAGACCTTTATTAAACAGTGCTAATGCTAATCCACATGTTGAATCCAAGCTAGCTTCGGTAATGCTTTTGTAAGATGTAATAGCATCATCATACATACACAGTCTAGACTGCACTCTTCCTATATTTAGCCTTACAATATTTTTCTTGCTATCTTGAGCATATTCAAATGCTTGTTCATATAATTGTAAGGCACCTTGAAGCAATCCACTTCGTTCTTTTAAAATACCAAGAATATTAAGAGCACAAGCATCATCTGGTTTGTAATTTAGATACCATTCCATCAGATCAATACCATAAGGTATTGCATATAAACCATCAATCACATATCTGAGATCCCGGTTGTCTTTGTAATGCTGATTTCTTAATTTTCTGCACAGCCAATCAACATAACCAAGTGCACTTTCTGCATGATATCCTAATATTGAGGCATGCCTGAAAAGATCCATCGCTTCATCCTCTCTAATGACCTCAGCTATCAAAGCTTGTCCTATCCAACTTTGTGGGTGAGAAGGCAGTGAAGATTGACCCCTCCAAAAGCAATAGTTGGCTAATTTATGATGGTTTAGTTTTATATACAAAGTTCCTAGGTCACACCAAATTTTTGCAACTGCCCATTTTCTAGTAACTGACAATGCTTTAATGAAACAATGTTGAGCAATGTCATATCTTTTCATATGTATACAAATTTTACCCAACAGATTCCAATTACGCCATAGTAATGGTTTGGAGTTGATACATGACAATATTAATTTATAAGATATATGCAAGTGCACAGTATTGCTTGATGTATAGTATAATGCAAGATATGTTGAAGCTAAGTCATAAGAAGATATTTGGTTATTTAATTTCGCTGCTCTAGAATAGCAAGCAAGGGCTTGTGAAAAAATTTCTTCTCTTTCCTTCTTGATGCTTTCTTCTTTTTCATTCACTGTGCTGCTCATGTAAACATAACAGAACCTGTTAGGTAATGTGGTTACATGAATAAGAGCACTTGCAAGCAAATTCCAAAAACAAATAAATTTTGTGTCTTTAGCTAATACTTGAACAAGATAATTAACAGCATACTGGGCTGAATCACGTGAAGAACCATATAATTTAGCAGAAGCTTTCTTTTTTGCTATTCTGATCCAAGTTTCAGCAATACCTTTAATAGCTATCAAAGAACTATTATCTAGTCTGAGAACTTCTTCAAATGTAGAAATTGCATCCTCATATTGAGTTAACAGGCAATGAATATATCCAATTTTTGTTAGGCAATATGAGGTTTGGACTGGGTTCAATACAATTACTTTCTTGTAAGCTTTCAGAGCTGAAGTGTATGACCCTCGAGAATAATATGCATCAGCTAAACATTCAAATGCTATTACATCATTTTTATTTATTTTAATAACATTTCTGAATTTTATAATGGCATTCTCCCATTCCCGTTTCCTTAAATAGTGAAGACCAAGTTTAAAAGTGATCCATGTTTGGTGTTCAATGCTTTCACTTGCCATTGTTAATAGCTTATAATCTAAATCTGCCAATCCTAGCTTTGTATAAACTTCACTTAAACTTCTCACTATCACATTATCAAGAGCATTCAAGCTGTATGCTTTTTCATAGCATTTTTTGGCCTTGATTTGATCAAGTTTATAATAATAGTAGAAATGACCCAAGTATAAAAATGTTTCTGCATGATCTGTATTCAATTTAGCAGATTTGAGAAAATGAACTAAACATTCTTCATAATGTTTTAATTCCCAATAAGCTAGTCCTAGATAAAAAGAGGTAAGTGAATCCTCATCATTACTTTCTTCTAAAAGAACTATAGCCTCATAATATTTTTTATTTTTTAAATATGACAGGGCTAATAATTGAGCAAAGTGTTTAGTACCCTTTAAGGTTTGGATAACATCATCAATGGGCTCATTAACCTCAATATAACATTTAGCAAGTGCTGCTTTTTCATTAAAGTTAAGAGAACTTATTGGAATATCTTTAATAACAGCTACAGCTTGTTTCCACTTTTGTTGCTCAGTAAGAGCAATAAACAAAAATTTCTTTAGTATTAATAAAAAATTAGAATCCTTTACTTTGACTATGAAATTTAAAGCAAGTTTTTCTACAACTTGCCATTTTTTAAGCATAACTGCACATTTTATAATAAAAGTAGATTCAGTTACATCGGCATCTTGATAATTTATTAATGAGACACATTGCTTATATGCTTCTACATACAGACCTTTATCATACAGAATCATACTGTTTAAAAGACCAGGATATTTTGAAGTTTCAATTCCTTCTGTAATTTTGTCCACATATTTATTAATATCAAAGCCTGAGAATGAGTCTTTTTGTACATAATTAATGCAAATCTGTTTACACAGCCATTCACGAAGCAAACAATTTTTAGTGAAAAATTCCAATGATATTATTTGTTCCACAGCAGTTGGATAATTATTGTTTTGTAAAATTACTTTCCCATATAGCATTGAAATTTTATCATTCTGATCTTTGTGATATATTCTATCAAGAACTGTGAGAGTACATGAAATATTCTTTTCCTCACACAAAACATCTGCCTTAAGGAGATTTAGTATTTCATTTTCTGCAATTTTAAGTAGTTTCTCATTTGGTTTTTTATCTATATATGAAAGAAGAGATTCAAGTGCACTATTGTCTTTTAATGCACAACCGACTTCACCTAGTTTACTCAAAATCTCTATAGCTTTTTCTTCTTCTAATGACAATTTTAATATTTCACCATAAATTGTTATTAGTTTTTTCCGTGCTGATAAATCTTCTTTTCTTTCATAATAATTTGCAAGACCTTGCCATGCTAATGGAAGATCAGGTTTGCATGCAATAGCTTTTTGATAAGCCAAAGGTGCTTGATCAGAGTCACCTAGGGATTTCCCAAGTAAAATTAGGGCTAAATAATTTTGTTTATCTTTTCTAAGAATGTCTTTACAGCGGTCTTGGGCCTTTAAAAATTCTTTATCATCTACAAGTTTTCGGGCTTCCTTCAGCAATGTTTTAATATCTGCCATCTGAAAATTATTGATATTTAGTAGGTAACTGATCAACTGTTTCTATAATTTGCCTATTTCTTGAAGACAATAGCACTATTGGAGTATATTATTTGTAATAAATAACAATTATCTATAGGCTGCGAAGCAGTTCCTTTATCTTTAACTAGGTTATAGGTACCTTAAATAATTGGGTTAGTATTTCTGGATGTAGTTTTATGAAGTCTGAAAGTCTAGAAAAAACATTACTCCAATTTTATCAGTATATGAATATATAATTCCTCTAATGAGTCATTGGGAATACAAATCAAATAAAGCTGACAAAAATTAGATTATGGATTGCTTTTAAATTTTACAAGGTATTTACTGAACGTAGTGTTTAAATTCTCTTTGGCATTACGGACATTACTCCGAGTAAATATGTTCCTTGATTACGGATATATGTATGAATGAAAAAAAAAAGTAAATACCAAAGACAATTTAACCACTACGCTAATTAAATACCCAAACCATTATTTTTAATTTATTAGATCATTGGCAACGTGGCAATCGGCTCCAACTACAAGTCTTCGATTAATTTTAAATTTTGTTATATTGATTTCTAATTTTAATGGTAGTGACCAGTGCTAAAGATTCAAACAAGTTTATTTAAACATTGGAAGTTAACCTGGTTCAATGATTTATGGAATTTATAATGGACCGTATTGGTTGCGATTTGCGCTATTAAGTTAAGGCATGAGCAAAAGGAACATGGGCACTAAGTGATTGATTATCATTTGATTATCACAGATTGTATGCTCATGCACAGATGCAGCTTCAATCATCATAGCATCGCAGCTTATTCATATTTGTCGAATCACAACAACTACAATCTCATACGATCACTAGTAAATGCGGGAGTTAACCACACGGTCGGTGATCGAGTTGATTTGCGGTGAGATGAGCTAGTGGTCGGCGGATCACAAAATGCAGCTGCGTATATAACGACGACCTGAGGGTAATTAAAGAACGGTTCCATTAGCGATCACGCCTATTCTCAAATATTTTTTTTTTTAGATTTTCAGACATTTTCAATTAGAGATTCAAATCTTAACGATATCGATAACGAGTTATTGCTTATTAAAGTATAGTCATATTTGACGCCTATCATACTATTCTATAGGGCATATTGTGTACATACATCATTCAATAATTTTTAATATTAAACATAAGATATTCATAGGAGCAGACAACGGTTATATGAACTATATAGTGAGAGATCATCATGTAATCATGATGCATCTTTCCTTGTATATGTGAAAAATTATTCAAAATTATTTAAGAAAGTATGTACTATTGCTAAGTCAATGCATATTAGAGAAATAATTAAAAATGCTTCAAATAAAATAAAAATGACTTGGAAAGTTATTAACTGGGAATCTGGAAGTGCGAAAGACTGCAAGTTTGAATATAATCTAATAATAAACAATACAAAAATCCACTCTGAGCAGGAAGTAACTTCTGCTTTTGAGAATTTTTTTTCTGACATTCCAGTTTCCATCTCAAGCACCCTTGTCTCCTCCACCAGTGTTGCCGAGTCACTTCTTTTGGAAAATGTTAAGGAATGTAAACATAATTTCAAATTCAGTGTTGTTAGCCCAGCAGAAATAATTAAAACTTTCAGATCCTTAGAAATGAAAAAAACTGCTGATATATGGGGCATATCTGTAAAAATAATAAGTTCTATTATTGACGTCATAGCACCATATCTAGCACTAGTTTTGAATAGCTGTATTGAACATGGCGTGTTTCCTGACCTTCTGAAGTATAGTAAAATTACACCAATATTCAAATCGGGACTCACTTCTGACCCGAATAATTATCGCCCTGTTTCGGTGTTGCCGACCCTTAGTAAAATTTTTGAAAAAATTATTTTAAGCCAAATGCTAACTCACTTTAACACTTATAAGTTACTTCATATAAAACAATTTGGCTTTACTAGGGGACGCTCGACTACGGATGCAGGTGTTGAACTCATCAGGAATATTTTTGAGGCCTGGGAGGAATCACAGAATGCACTTGGTATGATGGTCTGTGATTTATCTAAGGCTTTTGATTGTGTTCAACATTCAACGCTGGTCAGGAAGCTATGCCACTATGGTATAAGAGGATCTGCACTCGATCTTCTGATCTCATATTTAAATAATAGGATTCAGAGGGTCGAGGTGAATGGCAGGAGATCTCCTGGGACTCCTCTCGGTATGGGGGTACCACAAGGGTCTATTCTTGGACCCTTCCTCTTCCTAATTTATATAAATGATCTACCTAACCTTGTAGAAAAAAAACACAAGGTGGTATTGTTTGCGGATGACACTTCACTTATATTCAAAGTGAAACGAAGCCAAGTTTTATGTGACGAAGTAAACAATGCTCTATCTGACATCGTGTACTGGTTTAGCGCCAATAACTTATTGTTAAATAATCATAAAACCAAATATATTAAATTCGCCGCGCCAAATGTCAAAAATGTAGATGCGAATATTTTATTAAATGGAGAGGTGGTAAAACCAGTGGAATCTGCTATATTTCTTGGCAATACTCTTGATTCCAAATTGCAGTGTGGCCCCCATATTGAAGGATTGGCGAATAGGCTTAGTTCTGCAGCATATGCGGTTAAGAAAATCAGACGATTAACTGACATAGATACGGCGAGATTAGTATACTTTAGTTATTTTCATAGTATTATGTCCTATGGTATATTGTTATGGGGCAGTGCGGCCGATATTAATACTATCTTTGTGCTGCAGAAGAGGGCTATTCGCGCGATTTATAACCTAGGTCCTAAAGAATCATTAAGAGAAAAATTTAAAGAAATAAACATTTTGACTGTTGCTTCTCAATACAGTTTTGATAATGTTTTGTATGTTCATAAGCACATTGAGGAATTTTCTAGAAACTGTGACATTCATAATGTTAACACGAGGAACAAACATAAACTTGTTATGCCTACTACTCGGTTGGGTCGAGTTAGTAAGTCTTTTGTTGGGCGATGTATATGCTTCTACAATATGATCCCAGAAAATGTACAAAACAAATGTGTTACGAAATTTAAAAGAATTGTTAAAAAACGTTTGTGTGGGAAAGGTTATTATAGCATAAACGATTTTCTTAATGACACCACGGACTGGGATTAAAGCGAACACCCACAGGCTCTTTAATTATTAATGTTTATTGTACAATATTACATTGTAATCCATATTTTATATAAAAAAAAAAGCCCGCTGAGTTTCTTGCGCCTATTCTTCTCAGGTCTGAGGCAGTCTCTTTTGAATGGGTGGTAGATTTTGACATTCAATAAGTGATTATAAATCCTATTTTGAATAAAAATATTTGAATTTGAATTTGAATTGATTCAGCTTAGGTGACTTAAATTATTTAAGCATGACCTTATAAATAACACTTTTTATATACGAAATAATAAAATAAATCATAAAAATTTACTAATAAAATTAATTAATTAAAAATAGTTTAAATATCTTCAATATCGCGGTTGGCACTTAAGGTACCCATGAAGCTGGCAATGTTATTTCTTTGTCAAAATTTTGGCCAAAATTATCCTCTGACAGAGGTACGTACCAAAAAATATAGTTATTTCGATATATCGGCTTTGTTTAATAAAAAAAAAATCGTAAGTCAGCTCAAAACGATTACACAGATTATTTAGAAAACAAATTAAATTATAAATGTATAAAGTGTTAGGTTAAGGTTCTTAGTAGTTATTGTTTAATTTAAATAAGACAGTCATCCAACATTTTTCAGTTAAAGTTCTTAAAATTACTCTTTGTTTTATATATTCAGCTTTTCACTACTACGATTATTATACACTAAAAATTAATTGTAGAAGCAACCCGCAGATTTAAAAGAAGAAGTTAAATATTTAACAGCTGTTTCTGATAACTAATCAAAGATCTATCAATCCAACATTCTAGCTCATTTGATGACCTTGAAATATTTGGCTGATCTAAATTCTGCTTTGATTCAACTGGTTTTGTACCAAATCTTCTGCTAGAATGCGCCATAATTTTTAAAGAGTAAATCTCTTGAATAATAATAATAATCAATTATTTCAGGCATAACCCATAGAAAATTCAATTGAAATCAAAATAACAATTAAATTACCACTAATAAATCAAATAAACTGTCAAACAGTAAAACAAAAAAAAAAATCATTTAATTTACCTGTTTAATTTTTAACGATAGGAACTTCTATTGTTTTTATTAAAGAAACCGGTATAAATTCATGTTTTATGCATAATGTACATAAATGATGGAAAACTTTATTTGTACCCCACACTATGTGTTCGACACTAAGACCATCATGCCCAGGCATCATGACTTACCGCGTTTAATAGATTTAACTGTATTTCTAATATCTTCAGGCGTAAACTGTATAAAACAACCAGAAGAATATAACTTTGACCTTGGTACTTTTTTGGTGTCGACCACACAATGTGTGGTCAGGTGTTTGGCTCCAAATTTAGTTTTAAATATGTTGGCAATATGTGAAATTTCTATAGAACTGTAGTCTTTTGGTTGCATTCCAAAATTTTATAAAATTATTTTCTTTCTGATGTGTTGCTAGAATATTCATTTTAATGGATTCTTCGTTTTGTTGGCTCCATTTAAGTTTATTTTTGAATTCCCTTCTACTTATTTTCATTTTCTCATAAATTTCCCCAGTACTAGGTTTTCCAGCGCTAATCCAGGTTTTAAAATATAATCTTATTAACTGATGACTGTCTCTGACATAGTAATTCCACCCCGTCACATGTTTTTTTAGTATGAAGGTGCATCGGATGCGAACTTATTGATGCTGCCTTCTGCAATACATCAACAATAAAATTGTAGTACAGTTCTATACTCGAGAAGTATTCTTTGTAATGGGTACAAGTTTTATGACTGTTACAATTACATTGAAATACACCTGGGAAATTGTCGAAGTGTTCATAGCAATACTTTTGATATTTATTTATTTGCTCATTACTACGTGACCCCCATTTTACCTTCACTAAACCATCATCACTGCCAGTAACCACCGCAGGTAAAACATTTTCAGGGATGCAACATGTAATATATAGGGAGTAAAATCTGACCACGTCACATCGTATAAAATCTTTACGTCGGTTACAGTTTGCGACGCTACATAAGTAGACAGTGATCCAGCCAGCTCTGAGAGCCGCTGGACTCGCTCATAAATGTAAAATGATTTGACTCAAGCCCTAAATAATTAATATCAATCAATGAATTGCAATTCTACTCTTCGGCTAATTTCTCTGCCGAAATTAGAAGGGTGGGAATTAAAGTCTCCCAGCACATAAGCACACTCTACATTCGACTCTTCAATGATTGCACTAATCTCACCAACACAATTTATGAACTCCGACAAGTTGTCCGTGTGATCAACTGGCATATAGACATTAATTACTAAAATAATCTTGATCCCGTATGAATTTTTACAGCCGTGATTCGCTTACTACTACATTCAATCGGAGTTTATTTGGAATTTATTATTATTCCAAAATATTGCAAGACCGCCGTAAGGTCGACCTTTTAACATCCCTACAGATGTATCAACTGACGATTTGGCAATACTACTATTTTTTTTACTTATCTCATTGACGAAATTAAGATCACGTGGAAGGAGCTATGTCTCTTGAAAAACTACAATATCTGCTCTACTAGTTAAGTTCTTAACACATTGAATCGATCTTTTGATCGATTTACAATTATACGATATAATAGAAAATTGAGTTGACTTATGGTCCATTATAGTTCTTATTACTATTTAGTCGGTATAAATTCTAAATTTGATCCCCTCTGGCCAAAAGTCCGGTTTCAGGAAGCGATCCAACTTGTTTTTACTTGCAAAAATTTTATATGATGTGAATTGTGTCACATTTTTGTTGCGTTAATAATTCCACTTTCACATACTCCTCACACATGTCTTAATTATACTCCCGGATGTCGTCTGCCTAGGTCGACTTATTTACTCGAGACACATACACTGTCGATGTTAAATCCGACACTCGTAACTTGCTAGAAACCTGAGCTGTACCACTTGAGTTAACGAGCTTCTTTCTTTTTCTATATTACACCAGAACAAAGTTGTAATTTTCGAGCTTTGAAATATAACTTGGTTTTTAAAATTCATATTCACCGTTATATCCCTATACGACGGTGTATAAGTAAGTGTATCCAATGCCTTCATGGCGGTCACACTTTGGATCGGAGTACGAATCCCTCAGTGTACTCTCCACACATATAGTGTTATTGGTTTTATTATCCGGCGCACATGGTGAAACCAAATGATTACTAGAAGCCTTAACAGATTTCTTAGAAACTGAATCTTGCCAGGTATTCTGTTGTTGTTGTGGATTACTATCATTGCGTTGAGATCGTTCATCGCTTCTTTGTTCGGTTTGCAAGTTATATTGCAACATACGCTTTACTTGTTCAATTTCTTGTTTCAAGTATTAAAAACCAGAATAATAATGTAGTTGTTCCTTTTTCTTCACGTTGAGAAGCGTCTGCTGTAGGTGAACGCTTTCGTCTTATTTTGCGTTCCACAATTATTTCTTCTGATTTGATATTACATTAGCAACAGCCAATTCTGACATGAAAATATATAATTTTTATAAGCGGGGATCTAAAATAGTAGCTCAATACAATATTACGTTTCGTAAGATAATAACTGAATAAGTAAACTATGAATAAAGAAAAAATAGAGAAAATGAAAGTACAGTAGATTAAGTAATTATTAATTAACAATTATTTTGTACATTAAATAATTTGCGAAACCAAAATAAAAATTTATAAAAAATATCGACCATCGATATCTATATTTTGAGATATCGATAATTTATCAACAGTCCTAGCCTGTCACATTGTGGTAATTGATGAAGTGTGTTTACTGTCAAAAAAAAAACTACTCTACTAGTATTAGTATCTCTTTTGTAGTCTAGCGTATCTACATATTAAAGTGATGAAGTCTGTAATGTTTGATAAAATTGTGTGCAGTGCCAAAAAAAAAATTGTTGTCAACTGTCAAGTGTCAGTTGTTGTTTGTTCATTGTTGATACTTGCTAAGCTAATGTTTTTGTTTGATAACAAGATGTTATAATTATATTTAATAAGTTTATTTTTATGTTTCCTTTAAAATTGATTTATGACTAATATTCATGGTTCCAGTGAGACAGTGATCATGAATCATGATGACATTATATCCACATATATTAAAAAACTAAGTTAGACCATTAATGAGATTTATTAAGATTATGTTCTAAACACATATTCTTAACGCCTTATTTAATTTTTAGGTCATCCCTTAAAAGAAATACGTGAACGATCTCTACAACTGCTTCTAAATAAATTACAATTTGGCTGGCACCTATGTGATGATTTAACGAAATGTTGTGAGCTTATACAGGCTATAGTTATTTGGTTTGATCAGCAAAAAACAATGCATCGGGAGGCATTACAGGTTTTACTTATAATCATAAAGGTATATAAATACACATAAAATTTAACAACATGTCCCTGCTCAATTATTGACTGTGCCAACTTCAATACACTTAGAGATATTATTTTTTATGTTTAAATAAAATTAAGTAAATTTTATACAACTGCAGCCATGGTTTTTATCAAATCTTAAAACTTAAAAAAAGTAATTCTATGGGGCACATTCCCTGCCTCAAAGCACTGAAATACATACATAGATGGACAATACACCTGCATGTCATTCACTCTTTAAACCTAGGGTAGGTTGACTCCATAATAATAATATTTTTATCAGATATTTATATTAATAATACCTTCTCATCTATACTGTGTTGCAAAGTAAAGGTTTAGACATCAATTTTATGCTTATTATTTCCTTCTGGGTAGAGCAAAAGTGGCAGTTTTGCTGTGAAACAATATGATAGTAGGAAACTAATAGAAGATTTAAAGAAATATAGACCAATAATTGATGACAATGCCCAAAATATCTTTGAAGATGTCATAGAAACCTTACAGTTTATGCACACTGTTGACTCAGAAGAAAATATAACTGTGCCTGGAATAGAGTTAAATTCAGTGTCAAGGTTTGTTAAATATCTTTAATTAATAAAATATTCAATGGAAGGAAGTATAATAAAATAAAAAACATTCATTTTAATACGATTTAGAAACATCACTATCACACATAATAACAACCATAGCACCAGAATCAGTAACAAACTTGATCTGGTCAACTTTGGTTTATATTTATAAAAAATATTTTAAAATTTTACATGTTACTGTCTAATTTGGAGTGATTTAAATTTCAAGCTGATTTAATTCTTTAAATAATTTCATTTTTAAACAGTAGGTCTTGTCACTAAGAGCATTTAAAGGCTGTAAAATTTTAAATTACTAGAAAAATTAATACATTAGTTTTGACCAAAAAAGTATTTGATTTTCTATTTTTATTTTTCAGTTCAGAATGTGAAATAAATGTACTTCAATGTTCTAAATGTAATGTTCAACACTCTTCAGAAGAATCCTACAATGAAAGAGGCCATAATAATAATCAATATGAAATGTGAGTTACCTATGTTAGTAACAGGAGGAAATTAATAATACAGTAATAAATATGCATAATTTTAATTCAATTAACCACCTCATTGCGGTACTACCATCTTCTGTGCAGTATTATAAGAAAAGCTTCCTATACCTATAAAGTTTTAAAAAAAAAATAGTCTATTTTACAAAAGGCTTCTGACAGTTTTGCCATTAGGTTATGGTTTAGTAACAGCAAGGTTTGCTACTGGATGTTCACATAAGTACCTGTAGGTCAAGGATTGCATGTTTAAATCTTATGAATTTCCCAGTACTCTCCAATTCTTCTTTGCCCAGGTTTACATCAAAGTGGCTTAATACTCTTATTGTGAAGTGTGTCTTCATTATTAATGATTTGAAAATATTATATGCTTTTATTTCAGTTTCAGATCAAATGGTTTAAATGTGTACCTGTTCCCTTGGGTTTTATTAAGTCCTTCCGACCTGAAAACAATTGTTCTCATAGAAGACTCCTTAAAGTTAGTCAAATCCACAAGAAGAAGTTGCAGATTTATCAGAGATGTGTTTCTTCATGACTTTCCTGCAGAAATATTTTTAAACAGACCTTCAATTGTGAATGTAAGTAGGGGTACAAATTTTGAACCTTAAATGGTCATGAATTAATGTTTTCATATTGATTTTTTTCTTACTCAATGTTTCCTTCCAGACACTCCTGACAATAGCAGATGGTCAATGTGGAAACAGTCCGGGTGAAGCTTTGAATGTATTGCAACACATAACAGTTGCTCTGCATAAGAGACTACTCCAGCTCTTTTCTGCTGACCTTATCTGTGGAAACAACCAGGTGAATTAATTTGCAAACATTACAAACAGACATGACAGAGTTTTTATTACACGCTTTTTAGCTTCACCTGTATGTATGTTTGTTTGTAACCGACCCATTTGAGCGGCCCGGCGAATGGCCACCGGTCCTCGACACTAACCTATGCGAAACATAGCGGCACTAGGCCGCTACTTCACGCCGGTATTCTGTGCGAGTGTGGTAATTAACCCGGACGAGTCTGGCCCGATTGTGCTGACGTCAAAAGACGGCAGCGTGACTCTCCCACTTCTGAAAAGCCCTTAGTCGCCTCTTACGACACCCATGGGCCTGGGACTCCCCTATTCTTTTTACGCCCCGGGAAAAGTACTATTTTCTAGTTCGGTGTTTCCGATTGTTCTTGTTTGTTCGATAATTCCTATTGTATCATATACCTAAACAAATAATTATATTATATTATATAAAATATTAATATACATATTAGCCATTTAAAAGACACAAGCTTCTGGGTCACCTATTTATAAGTGGTAACAGTCAACAATGCCCTCTTGTAACACAGAGACGAAACAATTATGTAACTGCCCTTTGACACAGTTTACGATAATCCCATTGTAAAGAAAAAAGAAAAAAAATTGTCAATATAAAAACCACCAAGTAAGGAAAATGTGTGACAGTGCATGCACTGGTATGGAAGCTGTAGTGGATTGTTGCAGCAATATTATAATCTTTTATCACAAATGGATAGAAACATAATCTATATACTACATAATCTATATGTATATTGCCAGTGTTAAATAAGCTAAAGCCTTATCTTATTCGGAAGAGAAAACGTGAATAGAAATATATTTATTTAGCATGGGGAGTGACAATAACATTACATTTAAATAAAACACTTTTAAAGAATTAAAACGCGTGTAATTGTAACGGTTTTACCTTAGATGGTTACGTAAAAGTTACATTTTTATTTAAGTTAACCCGACGTTTCAAGACCTTTCCAGATCTCGTTTTCAGGGGGACTGCAGATGAAGTTCACTTAATGAAGTGAACTAATAATTAGATGAATGCATCTGCAGTCCTGGTTCTAATCCTTTAAAAGTATTTTATTTAAATGTGTAACACTCGTGTTAATCAAAGATAATACTAATAACATTAGATATTGCAATAACAATTCGTAAACGGCATGAAGCTACATCAGTGCGAAAAGGGGCTTTGATATGGGGAGAAGAAATGATAAGAAATTCCCAGCCCATCTTTTAAATCATACTAACAAAATTGGTTAGCTTATTTAATTCAATATTATACAATTTTAGGTGGCCTGTGCAGAACAATACAAGAACCATGTATCATTATCCCCTATATAATCTACTATATTATAGTAAGCCTTCTTTGTCAAAGAAGCTTTAATATTTTTCTTGAATTTGTTCTAAGATACTGTCTGGTATTTTAATATAAAATTGAATACCAAGACCTATGATGGAGCCCTTACTCTAGCTAACTTATTAACTATAACAAATCTGTGGTTGATTGAGATCAACTGATTGGCTGCCATTGGCCGGTGGACTGATGAATTCTTGTTTCTTTTAAATCCAGGTGGAGTACGAGAACAAAGAATATTGTGACAAAGTGAATATGGAACTGCAGAATGCTTTGGGCGGATCACATTCACCGCTGGAAGACACATTGGTAGCATTGAGACAGCTGCCTGCACCAATATATGCGCTCAACACTTGTAACACAGTTTTGTCAATACTACTGAAGAGTGTTATGAAATTTGATGCGGACTCAGTGCATATCGAAACTTTGAAAATGGTTAGTACTGAGTACACCCTAATGTAAAATAAGTTTCGGGTTTTAGGGTTTTTTGTATTTTTTTTCCAGCTTGTCTCCTTACTGCTTCCTATCATATGAGACTATACTTGTCACGATCTCCGTAACCGAGTCAGAGGCAACCAATGGTGCTAAACTTCAAATTACAACTATGACAAATACTATTTCGACTCCTGTCAACCGCAGTGTCCCTGAAAAAGTGCTTTGAAAAGCCACAACCAAATGGGTTGAATAAAATAATAGAAAAAATTTACCTTTATTCAAAACCTAATGACGTAAATCGACGATTTGATATATCAATAGCTATAGGCCGACCGTTTATCTGAGTCCTCGCCTGCGCGGTACAGGGGCGCGGGGGTATGACGACAAAGGGGACTGAGACAGGTGCGGGCGGCGAGCGAATTTTTGTAATCGCTCATTTCACTAAGCGCCCCCTTGGACACCTTGATTGTCTATACATATTGTAAGTCTATGGTCTGAACATTCTTAATTATGCATGTGTTTCAAGTCATTGTTTATGTTTAAAATTCCACGTTTCAGAAAGAATTTAACACGTGCCTGTCCTTAGTCGAAGCCCTCATAGAATTTCTGTTGGAGTGTGTAACTGAAAGTTTCTGGTCTGCGGATCACTCGGCAAAATCTCAGAGGGACATTGCACACAAGAGTTGCATGCTCATGCGTTTGTTGGGCGACCTCTTGCTTGCATTTGAGTGAGTTGCACTTTACTACTTTTTTTTTATGAAAGTAACGGAGACGGTTTATGTTTTGATAGTAAATATTTTTAAAATTAAGTTTTAAATTTTCTTCTACTCGTTTCTATTCGAATGTCCTCAGACAATCTGTTTAATAAATATTTTAGGCGTTTTTTTAAGATTTTTATAAAATCAAGTTTGTAGTAATATTCTTATTCGTAACATCAAAAGTTTCGAATATTTTAGTTTCACCTTATTCAAATATTTCAAACGGATCAAAAAAGTCGCGCTTGTTCGTGACGTCATAACATCGCGTGCCGCGGCCGTTCAGTGGTCCGTTCTCACTATAATAAGTTTAGAATAGTAACATCACAGAGGTCATCGACCCCGCTCCGGATCTCCTATCTAAATAAATCAATATTGCGAAAACTATGATTTGTATCCAAAATATATTTTTCGAAAAGCTGCTCGAGAGATGTATTTTATTTAAATATACATTAAAATTATTAAGATCCTAAATAAATTCAACACACAAAGCATTTTATGGTACCTATGCCTGAAAAAAAATATTTATTTTCATTAGCTATCGTTTTATAAATTAACCTACTCATTTATTAACTAAAAAAAAACTATTTAACTCTTAACTTATTCTATATAATACTTAAAATTAATTATTTCTGTGCATGCTGTGTTTATTTGTAAGTAATAACCACATTTAGTTCCTAGTTTTTAGTTCTACTTTTTATATTAGTGTGTATTATTGTAAGTGATTGGAAATAAACCTAATAAATAATTAAATAATTACAGAGAATCCTATAACTCAGAGCCAAGTCGAGCTCACCATCGATTGGCCTGGATCAGGTTGATGCTGTGCGCCGAAAAGATAATGAATTGGTCCAAAAACTCACCCCTGCCTCCGACTTCCTTCCTTAATTCATTACAACATGCCGTCTTAGACCCGGGAATCGATATCTTCTTTCCCGAATTAAATAAACGCTTAGCAGCTGTCCTACAGGTTTGTTATAATATTTATTTCACCTGTATTTTAAATGTTTATTTATTATGTGCGGATTCTGATTTCCTAAATAACATCTCTTGCTGTGTTATTAATACACTATAATGTTATACCAAATTTAAAACTTTTTGTCTTTATCTTACATTTGTTCATACAGAATTACATTTTTTTATGAAAATCAGGGATGAAACGTGCAGCACGTTCAACTAATGGTAATTGCTTTGCCCTACCCATGCAGTGCCGCTCAGGATTATTGAAAAACCCAATAATTCCGAGAGGTACTATAATTGCGCTCGTCACCTTGAGACATAAGATGTGAAGTGTCATTTCCCCAGTAATTACACTAGCTACGGCGCCCTTCAGACCGAAACACAGTAATGCGTACACATTATTGCTTCACGCTAGAAATACGCGCCGAGGGCCGCCGCACATGACAGGGAGAAGTAATTTTAATCTTGCAGTAACTTTACATAAAAAAGACAGTTCTTAATAAATGCGCAAAATAAATCTGTTATAGCATAGCATAAAACAGTAGCATAAACGATTTTCTTAACGATATGTGGTATCATGACTGGGAATGAAGCGAACACCCTCAGGCTCTTTAATTATAAATGTTTATTGTACGATATAATTTTTTTTATAAAAAAAAAGCCCGCCGAGTTTCCTGCGCCAGTTCTTCTCAGGTCTGAGGCAGTTTATTTGAATGGGTGGTAGTTTTTGACGTTCAATAAGTGATTTTGATCCTATTTTGAATAAAAGACGGTAGTTTTACATTTTGTATACCATAGCTTACAATATACTAGCGTCTGGACAAATAAAGTGTGCAATAAAGAAGAACATCTCTAACAAAGATACAGTAAAGACGAAAAGGTAAGCTAATCTATTGTGGCTCACCGATTTTGATTGACAAGTCGTAAACAGTCAGCAACGCTTGGCATTAGCGCGCATTGAATAATCAAAACTGGTCAGGTCGTCTATACGCATGTATATTCTAAGGCTCATTATAGCTTTAGTTCTGTTCTTACGTTTCAGAATGCAAAGTCTCTAGTTGATCAAGAATTCAAAAGTAAATACAGAGAATTGCAAAAACTTCACACCAGCATGACCTGTGCCGTGCAGTTCATGAGGAAACAAACGAAACAAAATGCAAGCGACCTCTTGCTCTCCATAAGAAACTCCCTCCCCATACTCCAGATACACGGGAATGAGACATTTCTTAAGGATATGGCTTCGGTTATAGTTACGAAATCAAAAGATTTGAACTTTGATGAGGACAACTGGTCCACAGCGCGGAGTATAGCATTGGTTTTAATGTGCCATAATATAGAGTGGGTGCGAGTGGAGTTTTATAAGATATTGTCGGATATGGTCAAGTCTGTTCTGATGGGCGATGACACGCAACCAGACCAAGAGAAATGCTTAACTTTGATATGTGACGTCAGCATTCTGACTGAGATATGCTGTCATGGCCTGTCGTCCTGTGTAAAAGAGGTAAGCGTCCTATGTATAAGAGGTAAGATTTTAGTTGAATTTGTATATTATAATAGTTTTACCTTGCCATGTGTTGCTTTGGCTAAACGGGAAAAAAAAATTGGTAGTTGTAGAGTGTGCCGATACATGTGGAATCTTGGAAATTTTAGTATTAAAAATTGAAGTTTTAGTAACAATTAAATTATTAATTACAATTTATTTTAAAAACTTATTTTCAATAATATATTAATCAAACAAAAACACAATATCAACAATGCACAGTATAACACATTGAAATTTTCACTAAATCCATTCAATTTCACTTATAAGATATACACATCACGAATGCTGCACAAAATATTTTACTATTTACTGATTTATTTATTTAAAACGGCTATATTCACGGTTTCATCGGTGTCTGTACCGACTAATTTCGGACCATTCGGATGTCCTTCATCAGGGTGAGTGTAGTTGGCATAAAACCCATCTCGGAACAAGACCCATAGTGCCGATGATTACATAGTGGACATTGTGAGTACATTTTGTAGACCTATGAACACCGATATTGACACAATAGTATAAGTGCTTCCGTTTGTCATTACCGCCGGCGCACCCCACGCTCTGTCAAGCCGCGCATTGAAAGCGCAAATCCGCATTATGAGACGGGACATCACCGTGAACGCACTACACTCACCCCGATGAAGGACCTCCGAGTGGTCCGATACTACACGGTACGAATTCCGACAAACTGTTAGTAAAGCCGTTTTAACCAATACGGTGTAATAACATACAGTATAACGTTTATAATGTCTCACGAAAGTTTTAATTTTTTTTTTATATTATCCAAATGTCCACTGACTTCACTTGACTTCAGTCTCATGCCAGAGTTTGCGAGTCAACATTTCCCGAGGATGCCTCGTGTAGAGGCGAAACACGCGTCGAATTGTTTAAAGACAACATTTTGGCGGAATTAACACTAAAGAAAACTCAAAACATTTGGATAATTATGGATTTCCGCAAAGTAACGCCTACTTCAAAAGTTTTTTAATTTTGTCATTTCAGATAGAAGAGAGCGCGTCAGATATAATAGTGTACGTGTTGCGCGGCAGACTGGTGGTGAGTGAGAGTTGTTGGTGGAGGCTGCTGGCCAGTTTGTTGCCCGTGCTGCCACTCCTGCACGTGTACGTGACGCACGACACGCAACTTGGTTGGTCAAAGTCAAAGTCAAATAAACTTTATTAAATTATGCTTAAACTGAGCGCTTTTGAAAAGTCACTATAAATATTTCTTTTAAAATTGCTGAATTAACCATATGTTCGTAAAATGTTGAAGTCGTGAGAATAACATGCAAGAAACTGAAGGGCCACTTTTTATGTAAGTAAGGCTACTTTATTTATATTTAAGGGTAATTCAAAGTCAATAAACTTTATTCAATTAGGCTTAAACTGAGCACTTTTGAATCGTCACTATAAATATTTCTTTTAAATTACTGAATTTACCATATGTTCGGAAAAAGTTGAGCTCGTGAGAAGAACATACAAGAAACTCAACGGTCACTCTTTTCCATCAAGTAGAGTATTTTACAACGTCTGTTACATACAATTATATTGTATAGTGCTGCATCCAATATATGAGTCGTGTTTAAATAATATAAATTATTTTATAAATTAGTGGCTTTTGTAACGCAGTATGTTTTACCACAACAGGATCTCATACAATGTAAAAAAAAACGATTTATTTGTAAATGAATTCCTCCACTTTTGGGATTAAATATACAAATTTAACGTTTAAATATGTACTGAACCAACATGTTTGTCATAATGAAATTAGAAAATACAGCAATCGGCCATGTTGCGCGAAAAACCAACGTAACTAATAGCGGTAGTAGTGTCTATTATATTAGAAATGACATCGAAAAGAATTCTAAAACAGTAAATTTTGAGACAATAAATGCCTTTTATGCTTTTTTTATGCCTTTTAACGTTTCATCTGTATAAATACAGTTTGGACATTATGTTACCATGTTTTCATTATGGTTGTAAACCGTGAAAAATATCTCGAGCAGATGCCATGACATATTAGTATTCTTACATTGCAACACTTATTTTCTGCAGCGATCAGATATTTTTGCCGATCAATATTTCTGTGACCAGTTTTTTATAAAGGTTCCCATGTCGTATCGACCTTAAACACCGCGCAAGGCAGATCACTGTACATGGCAGAAAGTATCTTAAAAACCGCAATGTAAAGGAACTTAGGAATTTAGAAAGTTTTATTGTTGCAGGTAAAGCTATATGTAAGTCACTGGAGCTGGATATAGCGGACTGCTTGGGGATCCCCACTATTGACATGACGTGGGGTCTGGTGAGGCTCCTCTTCGTCAAATGTCCCGCCGTACAGCTGGACGCTGCGCACTCGTTGTGTTGCCTACTTGGTAATTATATATTACTTTTAGCCATATAAGATGAGAACTTGATTAACATTTTTTTAAGGAGGTCCAATTTCGCGAAAGAGGTCACTCGTCGAATCCAACTCGGATGGGCAACGTCCGGGAAGCTCAGTAAAATCTTCTCGTTCTCGGAGATATTTGGGGGAGACTGGACGAACCAGGGGGCCTACTCCTAAAATCGATATTCGATAAATCGTTGCATTAGTCGTGTCGAGATGTACTCTTAGTTACATCGTAATCAATGTCGAAACGATGATGAACGAACGACACATTATTCGATATTATCGGTCCTAACTCTACTCTTAGTTGAAAATGTCAGAGACGAATATTCGAATTTCACAAATAATCAAACGTCACTTTTACGGTAATCTCAACGACACCTTCTAGGCTTGTCGATGCTATTATCATTTCAAGTTGTATAGATAAATTTGCCATAAAATATACATAATAAATATTATTGAAATAATTATATGTGATTTACTATTCAACAGGATTTTTTTACTACTAAGTCGTTTAAGTCATTTTGTTGATCGTTTATGCGTAGAAATAATGCAAATGGCCGCCTGAGAAATAGGAAGTTGACGAGAAGGGATGAGTTACTCTTTATTACATTTTATTATCCGCAAGTTTTGTATTATTTATTCAATTTTAAATGGTAATATTATATTCATTACATATTTTTTAAACATTTACATTATGTGTTAATGATACCAAATTGGTGGTGCAGAGTCTAGCATGGTCCTTAGTGCCTAAACTATGTTTTGACTTTTGACACTTAACAGCGACATAGCACAGATAATGTTTAGGTTTGAACATATTTCATTCACACTAACATCGTAAAAAATCAAAATTAGTCTATGGTAACGATAAACAATAAGGAATTCGAACATTTGTTAGAGTAGGAAAGCTGCGATATATTCGGAGTATTATCGTATCGTTTCGAATGTATCGTTGTCGATTTTGCGAGTAGACCTCCAGCAGTGGACGTGTTCTGGCTGATGGTGATGAAGCTCTTTATTGCGCATTAAATAGATTAAAAAAAAAACTTTGATAATAAATTAAACTCCTATCGCGAATAAAGCGATCTCTTCGATACTACCCAACATGGTACTTGACAGTATGTCATTTATTTGGAAACACATAGAGATTCATCTTTAAACACAAAATAGACATACTGAGATAGAAATGAGGTCATAAGGATATCGAACCTAAAAGCAAACACCTAGTAAACAAAAAAAAGTATATAAAATTACAAATAAATCTCACATAATTCGATTAACGTTGTCTGTCGCCTTCCACAAAGTACCGTTCCTAAATCTCTTAAGAATGAATATATTTTTATTTATTATTTTTGTTTAAATTACATGCAAGGAGTTTTATTTATTTAACAATTCATGTTCTAGATGACGAAAGATATCTTCCGCCCAAGGAGACGTTACGCACGGACATATTAGTCAACGCCCTCAGGCGTGTTGAGCCACAGGATTTCAATATCGATCAAAACTCTTCCACATCTAATAGTTCGCAGGTTTGTTCTTTATGTATTCAACTGATAAGGTCCCCAGGTTTAATGACACGTCATAAATAAATAGGCTCAAATAGTTGGACGCATATTGGGACAATTGTATTTGGACAAATATTGGGTTTCAATTTCAATGTATGTAAAAAAAATGTGTGTATACTTATGTATGCAAAGAAATCCTTAAAATAATTTATTCCTCGTGTTATTACGTTTGTAGAAAAAACAATATTGAAAAAACAGTATTAAATACAACCAATGAAATTATTATTATACCGTATAATTTTAATTAACAATCATTTAATTATTTTTATACAATTAGAGATTTCTCTTCCATTGGTTATGGTTTGGTAGGAGGCTTGGTAGTTGAAGACGTATGATACAAATTGTGTAGTTGACCAAGGTCAGGGTGTTGAATTTGCGTGACGGTGTGCGCGCGCATCGTAAAAGTTCATTCTGATAATTTTACCTAACGCGAAGTATAACTTTAATAATAATAATATTGACACACTGCATAATGTTTGACAGTACCTTTTATGAGATTGCGAAAAAAAAACATAAGTCTATATTTTAGAGCACAGGTCTAATACAAGTACTGGACGTGTTGAAGCAAGACCTGGAATTAGATGAGGATAGTGGCGAGTGGGTTGCCAGCCAGCGCTCCCGGCCGCAACTGGAAGCTTCTATGCGTCGCTCCACGCTGCAGCAGCTCGCCGTCATGCTTAGACATCCTGATATGCACGAGATGTTCCTGAGGAATGATGGAGTTAAGATCGTCATGGCTTTGTTGAGGTGAGCAGACATCAGTAGCCTACACACGGCCACTGTTGAATAAAATGTAGTTGTAGTGTCGCTTAGAATTATTAGGTTTTTCAAGAATCCTGAACGGAATTGCATTGTAATGGGCAAAGCGTATCAATTACCATCAACTGAACGTCCTGCTCGTCTCGTCTCTTATTGTCATAAAAAACTACTTAATTAAAAGTGATAATCACTGCACATTCAACGAGAGAAATTTTAACAGAATTGTCCGTCTCTCAAGATCTTTCTTCATGGCCTCTGGTATGATAAAACGAGGCAACGTTATTTATTAATAAAATCCTTCATGTGTTATAAAGAGTATTTTATCCTTGGTTACAATTCTTGATATGTACATTAGAATTTTTTGTATGTTCAATATTAGTAACATTATTTTATTTTATTAGCAACGAAATTTTTACATTGCATTGCTTATCATCTTAAAATCTTACTAAGACGGCTTTAACAATTAATTATTGAATATTGACGAACATGGTTGTATGGGCTTGCACGTGGCTTGCTCACAAATGTCAGAAAATTTCTGAAAACTTTAATTTATTATTAATCACGAAAGTATTCATAAATGAACAAATACACTTGGAGATTGTCAAAAAACATTGCTGTGCAATTTGAAACAATTTTAAAGCCATTAAATTATAACGGTTAAAAATTGTTTAATTGTTTTTTTTTACAGAACTATAGATAGCTTACGTAACGGCTTACTCTCCCATAAGAAGTTATCACTTCAAAAGTTTTACGAGGTATTATACTTCAGAATATCTTGGCTCCAATTATTATGTTTGATATTCACACACAAGTGGAATTTTGTTTTAGCTTTACGTATTAATAAAAGATAATTTTCAGGATGTCCTTTACCGTGTATGACTACCTGGCGTTTCCGGAATGCGCACTGAGCTGCGTGTCAGTGCTAAACAGCATTTGCTTTGTAGCAAGACATGTGTTGTCCAAAATTGCTGATTTACCATGCTTCCTTATTAGGGGTAAGTAAACTCTAGTGTTATAAAATATAACTTTAGTGTTATATCCTGTTCATATTTATTGATTAGAGATTGTTTTTGTTTTTAATAATTATTAAAAGTCGTTTGAGAGCTGTATTGATTTACAAGTGTTAATTAAAACTAAATAATAAATAGCGTGGCGCTACAGTGGCGACATTAAAAGAGTAAAAAGAAAAAAAATCAAGTACTTAAATTTTGTAATTTTCAAACTAACAAATTATATATTAAAAAAAAAAATATCATCATAATTAACGTAGGCGCCAACTTAGTTCTGAACGGTAACGGTGCGGCGTGGGACAAGTAAATGTCAGTGCCTACGCTAGCGCGCGGCTACTAGATTACTTACAGGATGTTCCAAAATAATATTATCGAAAATTTATTTACTTTATGTGAAATATCATTTTTTATCTCTGCCCGAGTGTTCCTTTAATGTCGCCATGGCAATTACACGCTATTTATATTACTTAAAAATATAATAAAAATTAAAATGTCACAAGATCTGATTAATTTTTACATTATAGTAATTCCTAGAACATGCTAAAATAATAAGATATAATAAGAAGTTAAGTGATATTTAGTTTCTGTTTAATGTAAAATAAATCTAAAAATCTGTCTAATGTTGGTATTTGTGAAGCAGAAACTCCTTTTTCGCGTTGAGCAGTTTCAGAAGAAATAATTAATTTATAATTGAAGGTCGCTCCAAGGGTATGTGTTCATGTACATTCATATGTATATTTGTAGCTGTATAAGTTATTACCGGTTATAGCTCTGTGTTGTTGCAAATAACAACGCCGCCCACACCCAGAAGTATCACAGGAACGTTGTCGGGATTGTAGAAGAGTAAATTGGAACATGTTTTGTGCAGGTATCCTCGTGTTCCCTGCGAACGATAGCCTCGTGGCCATGTCGTGTCAGGTTCTCTCCCTGGTGGCGTGGGGAGGGTTCGCGTTGCAGGAGCTGGACGCTGCTAGACGTCGGGTGCCCTCGTTGCCCTTTGCCGTCACGGAAAGAGTTGCGCTGCCCTTTGCCGTATCCAGCTACTGGCAGACCAGCCCCAACGCCGAGCATGATATTGTTGGTAAGCCATATGCTGTTTAGTATCTACAATAATCTATCAAGCGTATAATAAATTGTATCAATTCGAAATTTCGATATTCTTGATACGTACTACTATGGCGAATAGAATACCAGATTTTCAGTGCACAATCACTATATAACATTCATGGAGATAATTATCTCTCCAAGATAGAGCGAAAAGATACAAAAAAATTAGTGGAGACGCCAGACACGACAAGAACTGCTCAAGTGCGAGTAGAATTCGGATACGAAGGGAATACCATCATACAAAATAATAAGAAACTGCACCTTTTTAATAAGGAAGGCAGAAATATATTTATGAAAATTTTATTTTTATGAAAATACGGGACGAGACGTGCAGGACATTCAGCTGATGGTAATTGATAAGCCCTGCCCATTACAATCCAGTGTCGCTCAGGATTCTTGAAAAGCCCGAAAATTCTGAGCGGCACTACAATTGCGCTCATCACCTCGTAACATAAGATGTTAGGTCTCATTTGCCCGGTAATTTCACTAGCTACGGCGCCCTTCAGACCGAAACACAGTAAAGTTTATACATTACTGCTTCACGGTAGAAATAGGCGAGGGTGTGGTACCCATAATGTAGCCGGCATCCTGTGCAAAGGAGCCCCCAACTGGTATATATGAATAATGTTTGTTACAGAATGGCTACTCACCTCAGACCGATGGCGCACCTGCGTCCGCGCGCGGTGGTGGTGGCAGCTGACAGCAGGCCGCACGCTGCGGGAGTCTCCGCGCCACATCCAGGGTGCCGGCATCCCCTGGCCGCCGACCACTCACGAGCTGCTGGTGCTGCGCTCAGCCTGCGTGGACTTCTCCTGCTCGAAGCTCCTGTTGATGCTGGAGAACGCAACCTCGCACTCACAAGTCAATGAGGCACTTTATTTGTTGGAGAGGTATGACGGGTGAAATGGTTTAATTTATCCCTTTATCTAACATTCTGGCTTGTTTGACATTGTTGAATAGAACGTAGACAATGTTTGAAATTCCTTAATTTAATTGGTAATACATGGATAATGCCAATTGTTTTAATTTCCTGTACTTTTTCTCCATATAAAATTTCACTATGTCAAAACTGCTCTCGCCGATTAAAAAATTCCAAAGATTCAACTTGTATTGATATATCTTCTACTGAAAGACCTCCAGCAGTCTGGACAAAGGCCTCCTCCAAAGATCTCCAAAGATTCCGTCGATCTTGATCTGAACATCGGTCCATCTTGTGGGGGGCCTACCAGTACTGCGTCGTCCAGTATAATATAAAGATAGAATAATTAAAATTAAGTGATTGTAACACATAAAATATTTCAGCTACGTGCGTATAATGTCGTCATCAACGGTCCGTCCGGGCGAGTTCGACGCGCTCCGATGGGAAAACATGAAGAGGTTTCTCACTGCGGCGCCCGCTTCTGGTCGCGACACACTCTTGCTCACTTCTTTGGTCCAGTTCATCATAGTGTACATGGACACTGTACCAAAACAAGGTAGATAAAATAAAATTAAAAACATGGTAAAAAAAAAGGTACAAATAGCGTTTGTATATGAAATGTCGACTTAAGGAGTCTGCTCACTACACCGTGCTATACCATAACCAATGAACGTATCAGGCAGGGATAGTGAAAAGGGGTGCACTTAGGGGTAGATATATATATATAAATTTTTATGGTAATAGTTATATATTATAATATTTACTTAAGGTACTAAATTAATCTATGACACGTTGAATAACTTTAATTAATGGTTCTCCTTGTGAGTACGCGGATCTCTTAATTAGTTACAATAGTTAAACTGGTTATACGGATCGGCCCTGTAATGGCTATAGAATAATGGTTATTGTTAACTGGGACCGGCCTGATCAATGGTTAAACCCGTACTGCATCACCTCTATGTATTGGTAATAATGGTTAAAATGGTTACTCGGACCGGTTCTGTAATAGTTATAGACGAATGGTTAATGGTAACTGGGACCGGCCCGATCAATGGTTAAACGCGTACTGCCTTAGTGAAGGCAACACGTGGTTATAAATAATTAATTTTATCTGCTAAGCAATATTTATTATATTGCTGTTCGGCGGATTTACTTGGAACAGATAGAAACACTACATGCTATAACGTATCACCAGCGAATCATACGACAAATAATGTACATGGTCCGCAAGACGGAAGGATCTAGTGGGCGTTATCTCATAGTTTTTTTGCCTTAGGGTGCGTACAATTTACGCGCAGCCGCCTCGCGAGCCAATATGTTGATATAAATTTAGTAGAACGCTTAAACAGCCCGCGGCGGCTAGACAGACCAGTTCATTCTTTTAAACTAAATTAGCAATAACTAAGATTTCTGGCACCTGGAGACTTCTATACTATGCCTGCAATACCTTTTTTGCTCAAAACAGTCCATTTCACTGTCAGTTGTCCGTTTTTATGTATTCGCCGCGCTTTGCTGCAGTCTCAAAAACTCGTACATTGGCTATGTTTGATGGTTTGCCGCGCGTAATTTGTGCGCACATTTACACGATCCTAGACCGGTCATAAAATGATAACTTGCAGTGAGCATCTCCTTTAGTTCTTTCCACCACACGATCGGAAATGTACTGGAAATGTACACCAACCCAATAGTACTAACAATAAGAAAGCTTATGAGAAAGATTTATACATGTGAATTATGAAACAACCTAGAGAGAAAAATTCAGAACTGCCCCAAACGGATACTTCTCTAGGACACAGACGTCAAAATATTTTGTATATTATTTGCAACAAGATCACAGTAATGTGATTAAAGAGTAAATATATACGATTCGAGTGTCTAGTTATTTTTGATACTAGTTGGGTAAGTTTGTGTTCACAAACGAGTAGCTACATCTCAGGAGTTTTTTTATTGTGGAAAAGGAGGACAAACGAGCGTACTGGGCTTACCGTAGAAACGAGATTGAGAAATTGGTACTCAGAAAGTACCAATTTTCATTCATCCATCAATTCTTACTTTCCTTTTGCCAAAAACATCCTTAAAGATATAAATTTAGTACATCAACTAATTATTGTTCAAAATTGTCCAACCATCTGTCTGTCTGTATTGTAAGATTTCATTATTTGTTGAACAGCCCCGATGACCTGGATCAACTCTTCGTTCATCGGCAACGATGCGGTCATACTGTCAGTACTGAGTCGTGATAAACTGTATCCCGGACAGAGTGACACAGAGGACCTAGACGCGATACAACTGCGTATACACATCGTCAAAGTAGTGTTGCGGTGTGTTGTGCTCGTTGAACATAAGGATGTCTACAGCAGCAGGAAAATGGAGAGTTTGTTCAAGATTGTTCTCACGTGCTTAGAGAGGGTGGATGTGGCAAATTTTCACGTGTTAGGTGAGTGTGGCTATTGATTCTACACGAGTATCGTGTATTTTGTGAACGGTTTTGTCGATTTAGTAAAAAATTGTGTTTCTATAAGGTTAACGTTTGATATATAAGTTACCGGCCAAACCCGATTTCAGACCAAACTAGATTTTCCTTGGCCAAATCAGTACATATTTTAGGCGGCAGGATAAACCGGTTTCAGACTAGTTTAAACTAGTTTCTTCTATCGGCCTTTGGACAAATCTGCTTAGCCTAGACTCAAACAAATTCAGCCTCGGTTTTGGCCAAAATCGGGTTTGGCCGGTAACATATACATCTTTAAACATCACGGTCTATTCCTGAAAATACGTAATCTTTTAAATATTTCAGGTACTTTCATTGTCATTATTGGATGTATTATCCAGGTTTGTACTATATAAGATGTAGCAATAAACAATTTATTTTTGCAATTAATCGCATCACTTCAAAGCAAATTGCGGTTTTGTACTTATAAGTTCAAACATTTTTCTTGTTAGGTAAAATATATACATATATTTGATCAAAGTGTTTACCCTTATTACTTTACATTTCTGCCATCTCGGTATAGAAGTCTAAGGACCTGCTATCAACAATCTCTGTGAAGGCTTTTTGTATTGCTTCTTGAGAAGAAATCCATGAGGTGAGATCCATGTCAAGTCAGTCAATTTATTCAGTCCCTACTTAATGGTTTGTCCGTCTTATGTTATTACTTAATTAGCTAACCTAGCAACATTTTATAGTGACCAATACCACCATCAATATTAAAACTTAATTATGTTTTAAATAAATACATTAACTTGGCCCTTGGCCTATTTAGTTGTCAGTCAGTCAGTCATTCAGTGAGTGACAAAATTAAGAAATTTTTGACTAGTTATAATTCTTAAAGTACTGGTTCAAATTGAATGAAATTTGAAATATAGGTACCGTATACAATGCCTGCTTGGTTGCTGTATTCAGGATTCTAGGTTTTAATCCACAACGAAGTTATAGGGAGCCGAAACTGGCCTGCCTCAAGAAAAGGATGGTACGGCTGTGCCGCTTGATTTTGCTCGACTTGGCGGTCTTTGCCATGTGAAAAATTGTAGTTTCTTAATGTAGCTCCTGTAGAGTTTCGAGCAATGTGATTAAACATTTGTTTTCTACTTACTTATTTTGATTTGATGGTGATGACGCGTAATACCATTTTTTAATAAATAAAAATCGCTGCATTTGATTGTATCTTAACGGATCATATGATTTACACAACAATAAATATTACATGTTTTTAAAACATTCTTGTTTACGAAAACGTAAACGTGATACGTTCGATAGTTTATGAAAACGAACCTCGTGTTTTGCAATAATTATTCTTACACAGTCTTTTGTGATTTTCAAGTTTTAACAGCTCTTTGGTATTAACTGATACAAACACATACACACACACTCCATAGATGTGTAGGTAGAGATTTAGTATATGTATGGATTGGGGAAATTTATAAATAAAACAATTTATCCACCAATATTAAGATGAAAAATATGCAATTTTACTTATGCACTTGCTGTATACCGCGTCTTTATTGTTTATAAAAAAAGTTTTGGAAACATCACCTGTGCGAAATTAAGCTTTATACCTCGTCGCTATTGACTGAAAATGAAAAAAGATTTTTTTTAAACTTATATAATTTTGTTTAATTTTTTTGCTAAACAACCGATGAAATTTTTACAAATTCGTCCAGGTTTATAACTTTAGTGTGCGTGATTAGCGACGTTTCACACGCGCGATTTAAATGTCACTTTGTGTGAGTGTGTAGGCATTGTTCAAAATAGAGTTTAACTGTCAACCTCAAGTTTTATCGACGTTTTCACAGCTGTCACAGTCTATCTATTAGCATAAATGATCTAAGTTTGGAAACATCGCCTATGCGAAATTACTATCACAGCTGAGTTTAAAATGAAATAACCACCAGGATGTTTCAGGTTATCTGAATGTCTTGTTGCGGTGCCTCAGATTCTGTCTGCACTGTCGATACCTGCAACTGTCGGAAGAACTGCTGATCTCCAGCATGGCAGTGATGACGCGGCTCCTGTGCAAATGTGGCTCTGGCCTCAGCGGTAGAAAGGGAGAGGCGAGTAGGCTGGACATCGTGCTGTCGTTACTGGCGCTTGTCAATAAATCTCGATCTGAAAGTGTCCCTGTACAAGTAAGTTTTGTTGTCTATGGATATTCTGCGTGGTACGATTGGCGGTAAGATTTAAGCAAATTTTTTGGAACTGGCTAGTCCAAGTTGGAAAATAAAAATTTATATTGAAAGCATTTGTCAATTTTGCCCTGCGCTTCCCCGGGGCGTAAAAATAATAGGGAAGTCCCAGGCCCAAGGGTGCCGTAAGAGGCGACTAAGTGCATTTACCAGTGGGAGGCTTCTTGGCGATTTACCAGTTTATTAGATTATGGGTACCACAACTGCGCCTTTTTCCGTGAAACAGTTATGTGTAAGCATTATTGTGTTTCGGTCTGAAGGGCGGCGAAGCTAGTAAAATTACTGGGCAAATTAGTCTTAACATCTTATGTCTGAAGGTGACGAGTGCAATTGTAGTGCCCCTCAGAATTTTTCGGTTTTTTAAGAATCCTGAGCGGCACTGCAATGTAATGCGCAGGGCGTCTCAATTTCCAACAGCTGGAAATCCTGCTGGTCTCGTCCCTCATTAGCATAAATTTTTTTTTCACTAATTCGCAGAATTTTCAAACGTTTGTGCTATAATAAACAAAAATGAATTTGTGCAAGGAAATGTTACGTCATGCATTACATTGTGGTTATGCCAATATGGCTTCATTATATATGACGTAACCCTGTAATGAAATTGTTTATTCAGATAAAACTGGTAGCAATCTCGCTGTTGATTTGACGAAGAATATTCTTCTACGGGACTATTGGGGTTAACATTTTAATTCTGCTTGCTATTTGTATAACTTCTTTTAATAAAACTTTTTGTTTCTCCGTTTGTATCTATTTATTATTGAATATTTCTAGTAATTACTTCTGTTTTATTACTCTTTTCATATTCTTATAGACTTCAAGGAAGACATTTGTGTCTTTAAAGTTTATGAAATGAAAATAATCTCAAGAGCATATTAAAGCAAATTTTCTTTTAAATACATAAAGAAGCAATTTTTCTTTTCAAGATCTCCTGTAACATTTATTTGATAGAAATTTTAATAGTACCTTTTTCAAATCTTTTTTCAATTAAAACATATTGATAGTACCGTAATGAAATTATGACTCTGGTGATTGTTTAGGCGTATTCTCGTATTTAGGCGTATCTTGCAATGAAAAAGTTCGCCCTTTTCCTTATCAACACGAAAACATCCACGGATAAGATCTAAATAGACGTGAATAAATAGAATCAATCTTAAAATGTCTATCTTATCTTGTTTTAAGATTTGCAAATACAACGTTGTACCCTTTCAAGTTATGATAACAATTGCGATACTCTTACATTGTTTTGTCGAAATATTTAATAATAATTATTTGAGTTTCGTGAATACTTACGACATAAACATTTATGTTTTGTTCACTTTAGTCGATTAAATGTTATACGTCAAATGTATACACTTTAACAATATAGTGCCAGCCACTGTTCAGGCATTATCTGTAAATAAATTTAAATGTTTTGTTAACAAAATGGCTCTGTCGTAAATCCTACTACTCCACAGCTGAATACCTAATTGATCGGACAGCCTGGGACTAGATTATGATTACTTTATAGCAATAGCAATGACAGTACAATGTTGTATATTTTATTAAAAAGAGCGCAAAAAAAGAATTCTGAGAGAGTTTCTTGCGTCGCTTCTTCTCTCTCAGAGCCCCATTTGTTTCCGAAGCGGTAGAAGCATGTAGTATATAAGAAAGGACATCAAAAATAATTCTAAAGGAATCAAGTTTGAGAAAATAAATGCATTTTATGCCTTTTTACGCATAGTCTTCAAAGGAATTCGAATACCGCATTGTTCATAAAATTTGGTACAGATTAAATTTGTATATTTATCGTCTTTTTCATAGTAACACAAACAGCTTATTAAATCTATTTTAGCTGTCGAACTGTTGTCCCTGCAGAACAGGGGATAAATCATTTTCAGTACTAAAATGGGTTTAATAGGTATATATGTGAGTTATTATCTATACTATTCTCACTCCTACCATTTTACCAATACGAAGTCCACGAGAAGGTCTAGCACTTATCCTTTTTTGCATGCTTACTTATTTAAAACCGTAATTTTTTTTTTGTCCTGTGTCCGCGAAATACAATTAGAGCGCTTTCGCACTACGTCCGATCCGAATCCGATCTGTACCCGTGAAAACACGGTCCGAAGTAGTCGTAGAACTATTTCTATATCAGTGTCAACCGTTACAAATAGATCTTCGACTTCACCGGACCGTATTTCTACGGGTACGGATTCGCATCGGACGTAGTGCAAAAGCACTCTAATTGTCTTTTTTTTTGAGAGGAGGAAATACAGTTATGTATTTACGCCCCGAAACGGGGCGTAATATGTCGGACTCGAGTGTCCGCGTAAGCGGACACCCCATACCGACTAAAACCTCCTCTATGGTTGTTGTATACAAGAGGGTACTATAAAATATCTGAATATCTGGATCTAAAGAACCCTTGGGACTGAGCTGCTGGGCTGTTACATGTCTGTCTTAGTATGATAAATGTCATTATAGTTATATAATTTAAATATTAATATTGTTTCTGTTTTTTAATCAATTTTAATAATCATTATCATGAGTTATGTAATTTGAAACAAAATTGTAAGTAGAGGCATTTAGTAAGTATTGCATAATATGTAGATGAACTTGAATTGTTTTGTTATTCGGTAGATTTCTCGTGGCAGGTATCGTCATGCTCGCTTAAATGCCTCTGCTTGTTAAGAACCCTATTGCTTATAGTATCGGACCCCGGGGCCGTCTTGGAGTGAAGCTCCTTAATGATTAGCTTCACCTCTTCGTAAGAGGTGGGTTTTATAACATCGCCTGAAGGGCTCAGAGCGGGGCGACGTTCAACTTCACGATCAACTTCATCAACGTGTGTCGTGTCGGCTGCTTTTTTTTTTTTTTGAGAGGAGGAAATACTGTTACGTATTTACGCTCCGGAACGGGACGTAATATGTCGGACTCGAGTGTCCGCGTAATCGGGCGCCCCATAGCGACTAAAACCTCCTCTGTGCTGTTAGCAGCCCTGGCTTTCACAGCGAAGTAGGACGTGGGCCGTGGAGGCCGCAAAGACTACGCAACAACAGTCGCGGGGCGTCTCCTAAGGAGACTCGAACCTCAGACCGGCTGTGTGCTTGTGGGAAGGAGAGAGAATGAAAATGAAAATGAAGATGAAATGAAGATGAAAAGATGAGAAGAACACACTCGCCGGCGAGTGTGGTGATGTTTAGTGTAATGTATGTAAGTGTGTGTGTATGTGTTTATGATTGTATGTATGTATGTTTGTATGTGTGTAAGTAGTAATGTTAGTGTGCATGTATGTTTGTGTTTGTGTCTGTTTGTGGAGTGTGTTTGTGGTTGTGTAAGTGGTGTATGTCAGTTCGTCAGTCAGTCCGTGTGTTAGTGAGTGTAGTGAAGCGATTACAGGACGAGGACTTACGTCTCGTCGGGTATTAAAACAATGTGTGGTGTATCTAGGGTGCGGGCCGCTGGCCATCGTCAGAGTGACGAGTGCCAGTGGTTTGCGGTGGTTGACCGCGCCTACGCCTGCGAAGGCGGTGTGTGCGTGTCTGTGTGGGTATCGCGTTCGCGATGGTGATATCGTCATCCGAGTCTACCGTTACGTGTCTGGGACGTCTTATTGGGTTGAGACTATGGTGAAGGGGTGTGTACCCGCATGCCTTCCTAACCAAAATGTTGGGATGGTTAGGCGCCTTGTCAAAGAAGCGTCGCGAGATCTCTTTAAAGTGTTGAGCTATCGTCGGAAGCTCTAGGTCGCGGTGAAGGTCAACGTTTCGGATGAACCACGGAGCTCCGGTTGCCATGCGCGTGAATTTATTTTGAACTACTTGCAAACGACGTAAGTAGCTTGGTCGGGTGTGCGCGAAAACGACGCTTGCGTATGACAATATGGGCCGTACGATGGTTTTGTACAGCGTCACTTTGTGTTTGAGCGGAAGTTTGCTTCGCCCACACACAAGTGGATAAAGGCGACTGAGGACAAATCGGGCTCTATTGCATACCGTATCAATATGTTTCTTGAAGTTCATATTGCTGTTGAACGTGACTCCTAAGTATTTGTAATCCTTCACCCACGGTATGGGTGTTTCATACAATTTAATGACGTCGGTCGGTCGTTTTTTAGCGCGGATGCTATTCGCGTTACCGAAGAGTACCGCTGCACTCTTGGTGGGGTTCACTTCAATCCGCCATTTTCTGAACCAGTTGCCTAGTTCATCGACGGCGGCTTGAAGTACTTTAATGTTCCTGCTCAAGGTTGAGCGGTTCAATAGAGCGGAGCCAAAGTAGAGTGCCGTATCGTCAGCGTACTGAGCGAGCTGGACACTCGGAAACTTGGGAATGTCGCTCGTGAAGAGCGAGAAAAGAGTGGGAGAGAGGACTGAACCCTGTGGCACGCCAGACCTGATGGGTCTGGGTGAGGATAGGGTGCCCTCTACTCGATATCGGAAGGAGCGATCAGTAAGGTAGGCTCGTATGATGCGCACGAGCCTGTCTGGCACTCCCAGTTGATACAGCTTGAATACTAAGCCGTTGTGCCATACCTTGTCGAATGCCTTCGCGACATCGAAAAACACGGCTGCCGTGGTAGCGTGAAGTTGACGCCGTACGAGAATGTACTCGGTGAGTCGGTGAGCCTGCTGGGGACACGAGTGAGCGGTTCTGAATCCGAACTGTATGTCGGGTATCAGGTTGAGCTCCGCGATGTAGTGATTAAGACGCGCGAGAATTAATCTTTCGTAAAGTTTCCCGATCGAGTTAATTAAGCTAATAGGCCTATAGCTACTCGGATTAGCTTTAGGTTTATTGGGTTTTGGGATACCGATAACAATGGAATCTTTCCATTGTTCGGGGAACGCGCTATTAGACAATAGAATATTAAAAATGGTAACCAATAAAGTAATAAGAGTCGAGGGTAGGATTTTAAGAACCCTATTGTTTATAGTGTCGGGCCCCGGGGCCTTCTTGGAGTGAAGCTCCTTAATGATTAGCTTCACCTCTTCGTAAGAGGTGGGTTTTATTACATCGCCTGAAGGGCTCAGAGCGGAGCGACGTTCAACTTCACGATCAACTTCGTCAACGTGTGTCGGGTCGGCTGCTGCATTTGGAGAGCACTGACTCTCGAGACTATCGGCGAGGCATTCAGCCTTCTAATCGTCATCGAGCGCCGGCTGCAGTCCCGGTCTGTACAAAGGAGGCATGACAGTGGGCGGCTCCTGTTTGAACGCGCGAGGCAGCTTCCAGAAAGCCACATGTGATGGCTTAAGGTTGCCGAGCAAGCGGTCCCAACGTTCGCCGCGGAGTTCCGCGATACGTTCTCGTACCACCCGCTGTAAGTAGCGGAGGTGGCGCCTATTCTAGACCGACGGATACCTGTCGTAAAGTCTAGTGGCTCTGTGCTTCTGTGTGAGTAAGTTCCTGACCTCTGGAGGCAGGTTTAGGCGATGCAGTTGCATCGTCGGAACCTGCCTGGAGCAGGCCTTGATCCTATTCTGTATATGTGACGTCACATGAGAGATAGCACTGTGAGCCGTGTCGACCGAGTCGATGACGTCCGGTATAAGGTCAAGGTCGTCGGACTTGATAGTCTCGAGATCCTTTTCCAGCCGTTGCCAGTCGATCACTGTTTTTGTCGGTGGTTGAAAGTTAACCGGTGGGCCTAGATTTAGGACGACGGGCCGGTGGTCTGACTCTAATTCGTGATAAACTTCGATTGAATTTACATTGAGCGTTACGTTTTTAAGTAACGCAACGTCTAGTATGTCGGGTCGGTGCGCGACGATATCCGGATATCGTGTTCGTTCGTCAGGTGCTATTACTGAAAAGTCCAGCGTGTCTGTAAGAGAATCTAATAAGATTCCGTTTCTATTTGTGGCTCTACTGTTCCAGCTGGAGTGTTTGGCGTTAAGATCGCCGCCCACTATGACTGCGGCCCCGTGGCCGAGTAATGCTTTGATATCTGTGTCTAATATTCGTTTGTTAAGCGGAAGATAAGCTGAAATAACAGTGATCGGCTGGTGATTCGCCATGCTGACTCGGATGGCAGAGGCCTCGATGTTAGTGAGGACCGGAGGATCGATAGGTATACATTGTAGAGACCTTTTAAAATAAATGAGGGTACCACCCATACGAGTGGTGCGATCATTCCTGACTGTCTTATAATTAGCGATACGGGGATCGCATATACGTGGTTTTAGAAATGTCTCTTGCACTAAGAATAGGTCTAATTGATGTTCGTGAGCGAACTCCTTCACCAAGTCTAGTTGAGGCTTAAGGCCTTGGGCGTTAAAATATGCTATACGGAGCGTATGTGGTTTGACCCGACCGCTTATGTTATTATGCATCGCGAATGTTTTAAAATTTTCTCCTTATATCGGAGATGACGCGGAATACTTTGGCGTTGTCTGCCATAAGTTGGAGGAGCGACTGCGGGTCGTCCCGCACAGTCACGACCCGGTTGGCTAGGGCCGTAATTTCATCTATGTCGAACTGCTCCGACAGCTCGAACATGAAGGCTATGGCGGTGCCGCCTAGGTTGCCTGATGACGCGGACGCGGGCGCCGGGCTGGACGCTAGCGGTAGCCGGAGGGGCGCGGGGGCCGCGGGAGTGGTGGTTTGGCCTCTGTGGCAGCGTTGGCAGCCGGAGGAGACCTCGCTCACGCGTTTGCCTTAGAAGGCGGCGCAGGTTTGAAGGTCGGAGTGAACTCCACCTTCTCTGCTCTGCCTTGCGGCTGGCGGCGCCCTGGGTGACTCTTGCGTTTGGGTGCCTTGGGACACCCCCGATAGCTCGCGGGTTGCCCCTTCTCCCCGCACAAGACCCAGGCCGAGGGCTCCGCGCATTGCGCTGGTCGAGGGCACTCCGGCGTGCCGTGTTTGCCGAGGCACTTCACACACCTCGGGGTGTGCTCGCAGTTGCGCGCCGAGTGCTCGTATAATTGGCATCTGTGGCACTGACCGGGCCCCCCGGGGTTGCGAGGAGCTTCGGCCCGGATGCCCTGAAGGGAGCATACCGATTAAATATTGAATATGTCATTTCCCTCTTGCGTGAGGTCGAGGACGACGAGAACCATGTTGAATGGTTGTTTGGTGATGGTGCCGCGCATACGGTGCACCTCGTATGCTGGGTATCCCTGCTCTTTGAGGTCCGACAGAATGGGGAATCTCTCTGGGGACGTTCCTAAGCACCACCCTCAGACGCTTCTCCTCAAGCAGGGCGTACGTGTGGAAACCCACACTCAGCTCTCTAAGAAGAGATGTCAAGGCGCGGTGGTCCGCTACCTCTTTAGTCTCTAATTTGATTAGAGATTGGTACGCTCTCGCCTGGAAGGAGAGCGTCTTCGGGATCTTATTTTAGAAAACCAACCAGCGGCCTCGGTCTCCTATAAAAATAGGAGGCGGGCGCTTGGTCGAAGGCGATACGTGTACTTTCGCAGACGCGGGTGCGGGGCTGGAGCCAGTCGTGGCCGCGGCTTTCTTAGCGGGCGTGTTATGAAGGGAAGGCAATTCGCGACCGCGCTTCTTCTTGCGACTGACGGTGATGAAGCCGTCAGTATCCGACGCGACGCTCGGCGCTCTCGACGGCAGAGCAGTATCCGGCTGGGCCGGTGAGGCACTGGAAGCCTGAGGGGCTTCCGTGCGGTCGGGAGTGTCTACGGGGACCTTAGGGGTCGCCTGGGCGTTAAAATATGATTGTAAGACAGGCGGACGAGCCGATCTTAAGATCGTTTTCCTCGGTTTAACCGAGGCCGCGGAGCTCGCGTCAGAAATGCTTCCGACTTCCATTTCTGATTCGTCATCCGACGTCTTGTCGGATGCCGCGACGTAATTTTTGGTTTTGGTGGCGGCTACCGCCCTATCTATCTAGTCCGCTATGAGCGGCGCCAGTTGAGCCATGAGGGCCTTGAGGTAACCCTCGTCAAGAACCACTGGTGAAGCCATGGTTCATATAATATTAGTTTATGATAATTAAAAGGGCAACAACCCCTGCTCCCCGAGTCTGGCAGAGGGAGAATATTATAATTAAGTGGACAACTATATTTTAGTTGTACACTTGTACATTAATAAAATAATATTTATAATAATAAAATATAGCAAAAGTAAGAGAAATTAATAATAATGATTAACCCTAGGACTTAGCTTTACTGGATGTAGAGTGGCTGGGCCGGAGCCCCGATGCACGCTGTGCAGGCCCCCGAGGAGAAGACACACACGGCACGAACTGCAACACACAAACACACGATTAGCGTGCAGAATCGCGAAACTCGGACACTGATGCTAACTAACACGATCGTAAGACCGGAAATTAACACTTATAATAACAAGCTACGTTCTAAGAAGGAACGTAGCAGGTGCGAGACTCAAAGAGTCACGAACAATAGCGCGCGATAACAATGCTCAGGTAGGCTGAGCAGGTAATGCGATAACGCAGGTAATAAAATATTCGAAAAAGGACAGATAACGCGGCACGTGTGCTCGCGTTGCCTGCCTGGATCGAACTGCTCTAATTGTCAACAATAAACCACTGACTGTAACTACAATTTTATAAAAAATTATAAACATCATAGTAGTGTTATATTTTATTAATTAACTTTTAGTATAATTATATATGTTATTGTTAGAAATTATGTTGAAGTTGCTTATTTTATTAAAGGTTCCTTTTTTATGTAATAAATTATGACCTATGTTTAGCAGTATTATGTTGCTAATAAAGTTTATTATTATTATATTATTACACTAACCGTTCCCGCCCGGATAGGATCTAGGATAAATTTAGCATCGAATGGTGGTAGTTTCATGGCGATACGATCAGTGGTTTAGGCTTGAAAGAGCCTCAAAGAAATACCATTTTCATTTTATATATATAGATTGTATTGTTAACAGCGGTGGAGTGAATGTTTCGACGGCGAGGCGGTGGAGGCGATAGTGCGGTGCAGTGCGCCGCCGGCCCGCAGCGAGTTGCGGGCGTGCGGACTACACGTGGCGGCCGCGCTCGCACACCACGCGCACTTCATACCACACTTGATACAGTGTAAGTGGAAACACAATCAACTATATCGCGACACGCTGCGGAGGTGATCCCGCACCTATCTATGTGTCCGAGCATTTAAGTCCGGAGAGGAAGAATCTACATGCTGCTACTAGAATTAAATGTAAGGAACTGGGTTACATGTGGGTCCGAAATGGTAACATTTATATACGCAAAGAAGAGAGCCAACAAGCTAAGCGTGTCTTGTGGGGTCCGAAATGGTAACATTTATATACGCAAAGAAGAGAGCCAACAAGCTAAGCGTGTCTTGTCTCTAGATTATTTAAATAATTTGCGCTTATGATGAACCCACAAGTCGATCACCAAGGGTTCTCTTTTTAATATTGCAGTGCAGTGCTTCTTTAATCATGCTAGTAATGCTGTTGATTCCCTTGATGATGTCATAATAATTGGCGATTTTAACATGAGTTTCATATCGTGGTCTCATAGTGTCGATGTACCGAATGTACTAATACCTTCCAGTTACTCTAATAATCTCGGTCGTAGTTTAGTGGACTTTATGTCATTATCTTGTCTCTATCAATACAATTACATTGTTAATACTAAGAATAGAGTATTGGACCTAGTTCTTTCAAATATTGCAATAACAACTCAAGAATCCAATTTTAACTTAAGCAAAAAGGATTCATTTCGTCCTTGTTTAGAAATATTAATTTCAAAAGTGTCATCTAAGCTTTTAAAAGAAAAACCAAGAGCCAGATTCAATTTTTACAAAGCGAATTATGTTGAAATCAATTCGTATATTCAAAGAGTTAATTGGACGGAAAAATTCAATGTAGATAACAGTTGCGTTGATGATATGGTTGCAATATTTTACGATGAGGTAAATAAAGCGAATAAAAAGTATGTTCCATCTAGTACAACTCTGAAACATAATTATCCGACGTGGTTTGATAAAGCACTCATCAAATTACTTAAAGAGAAAGATAAACTTCGAAATAAAATACGTAAATTTAAAAATCCGCGGGATGAATATGAATTTAAATTACTTCGAACTCGTTGTGATAAAATAATCAGTACTAAACATAGTAAATATATAGACAATATTGAAGGCAATATATGTAAAAAAGTTAAATATTTCTGGAATTTCGTAAAAAATAGAAGAATGAATACTAATAATTTGCCCAATGAAATGCACCGTGATACTAAAATAGCCGTGGATAGTGAAGAAATAGCCAATCTTTTTGCGGAACAATTCAGTTCAGTTTACTCGGATTTTAATAGCAGTGACATGCAAGGCACAATATATAAAAATAATATCATACCACTCTGTGGCATTAGAATTACTGAGAAAATTATAATAAATAAAATCAAAAGCTTAAATATTTATAAGGGACCAGGTCCGGATAATATTCCACCTTTATTTATTAAAAGATGCTCATCTTCTCTAGCCCTTCCCTTAAAAATAATTTTTAACAGATTGCTTCAAATGGGTACCTTTCCCTCTGAATGGAAAAAAGCCCGAATAATACCAGTATACAAAAAGGGCGAGACAAATAATGTTATAAACTACAGACCTATTTCAATACTGAACACTTTCTCAAAGATTTTTGAATCTCTCCTCTGTCCCATTCTTGCATTACATTGTAAACAGTACTTAAATGAAAAACAGCGTGGTTTCTGTATCAAAAGGTCTATCGATACCAAACTATTTGAGCACGTCAATAATTTGGCAAATGCACTTGACATATAACAATTACATATAACACTATCTAGGAAATTACATTACTGATGCGAGTACCAATATTATTAATTATTACATACTTATTATTACTTACTATTAACTAATTACCAATATAATTTAAAATAAAATTTAATAACAATTTAAAGTTGATTGTAGACTTTAATTTACATAAGTTTAATCATTACATATAAAAGGAAAAAAGATTATTTATTTATTTATTTCTATAAATACCGAGTGTTTTTTATTTATTGTTAAGTTTCCGAAGATTACGTTTAAATTCTTGTAGACTATTGGAATAAATAAAAATATTTTTTATTACCATATATTTTTTTATTATCATATTTTTTTTATGTACTTTATAAGTCTCTGTGTTATATAAGTGCCCAATAGAAATGATTCTCATTTATGTTGTGTGCTTCTGTAATTGACTCATACACTGGAACTATTTTTGTACAATATTTAAGTTTAAGAGTGTATTGTGTATGTGTTGTTGGAGCACCTTTAAATAAACAAATAAACACGGTAGTACCTAGGTTACACTGAAAATGTTTAGAAAATGAAAAATGGCTTAATGTAGAAAGTTGCCAATACTTTTATTGTTTTTCGAAGTAATCTCCGTTCCTCTCTACACATCGTCGCATTCGACGGAACCACTGAAAAAGAAAAGCAGTGGGCCCATTCTTCCTTAGGCGTCTTCTCTATGGCATCTTCGTACGCTTTCACCGCACCTTCGGGACGCGTAAGGCGAAAACCTCGAATTTTATCTTTAGTTCTTGGGAATAAATAAAAGTCGCAGGGCGCCAGGTCAGGACTGTATGGCGGATGACTCATTATCTCGACACCTGCCATAGTCAAATATTCAACAGTGAGGCGCGACCTCATGTTTCAATCAAAGTGGCCGATTGCCGTATTTTATAATATTTTATTAATCTCAACATTTGCATCAAAGCTGTGTCTTAAGAATTCTTTCATTGTATATTTTCTCCTTAGATAATTTATACGGCTAACTCTAAATAGAACCTATGACACACAATCGATGAAAATAGGCCAGGTTTATTTCTTTAGTGTGCGTGATAAGCTTCGTCTTACACTCGCGATTTGTTTCACTTTGTGTTAATGTGCATGCATTGCTCAAAATAGAGGTTAACAGTTATCCTCAATTTTTTAATTTTAATAGAGTCTAGACGTATAAATAATCTTAGTTTTTTCCATAAAACGTTTTTATTCTTTGTTTCTTTTATATTGTAGGTTTTTCAGTGTATTTCAATTTTAATGTGCTAGATGTTCCGGGCGAGTCCCTCAGCAGCTATGCAGTGCAGATGTTCATGAAGGCCGGTGAAGCCAACGTAGTCCGTTCAGCGGCTCTAGTCCTGCTAACTGCTGTCACCTTCAGACAATCGGCACACAATCATGTAAGTCTTGCTTAACCACCTTATATATTGAAGCTAGTGAAATTACTGGGCATAAGAGACTTAACATCTTATGTCTGAAGATGACGACCGCAATTGTTGTGCCGCTCAGAAATTTTGGGTTTTTCACGAAACCTTTTTAATTAAACCACTTACCACCAATAACCACTTACCACTTACCACTAATTCAATTACCACCAGCTGAACGTCGTGCTTGTCTTGTCTTATTGTTATAAAAAAAAACACCGTTCGCCGCTCCGGCTTTCGCTAGATATGGGTTCCGAAAGATGACTGCAAAATCTCGAAGATTCAAAAGCGCTTAGTTTAAGCCAATTTGAATAAAGTTTATTTGACTTTGACTTTTAAGTTTATATTGTGCAAGCCATACAAATCCAAATAAGAAGATACTAGAAGTGACGTAGGCGAGATAAGCATGTCGCCAGTTATTTCCGGTACCAATAAAACTGGAAGTTAAAGTACTTACAAATAGTAAACAACAGGGCAATATTTCGTTTCAATAAACAAAGTTGCTTACCAGAGTTAAGGGGATCTATACAAAAAAAAAATAGGAAATCGGTTGACCCTAAAGGCCATCCCTGCAACTCCCACTATTCTTTTGTCTGTAGCAGATTTCATAGGAGTAAAGCATCTGCATGCAATATTAATAGCCTAAACACATGGTCGGATATGGTTAAAGTCAAAGTCAAAGTCAAATAAACTTTTTTCCATTAGGCTTAAACTAAGCGCTTTTGAATTGTCACTACAATTTTTTTTTAATTACTCAACTTACCTTACGTTCGTAAAAAGTTGAGATCGTCAGAAGAACATATAAGAAACTCAACGGCCACTCTTATCAATCAAATATTTTATAATTGCTGTAATATACATAACAAAGTAGTTTGTAAGGTGCTGCATCTAATTTTTATTTATTTGTATAAAGAAACTTACAGCTATTTATATTACATAAAGGTATGATAATCTTTAAATATTACACTAGCTAAAATAGTTCCTAACGATGCTTATTACATAGTGAAGTTTTAAGACTTATTAAAAATAATTACAAAAAAATACAAAAGTTTAAAGAGCCAATAAATTCACTGATACAAATATAACTTTTAGATACCAATTTTTTTAACAAAAGATACAAAATCGTACTTATTACGTCATATGTGGTTATAACAGTCATTGTATGTTCTGCAAGCTCTGATAATAAATCTATTCTTACAATAATTAGTCCTAAAGAATGGCACTAAAAATATTTGATCGGTAGATGGATGGCCTATTATTGGACATTTGAAGCAAATACGACTAAGTAGGGGTGGAGAGTCAACAAAGTTGTTTATTATTTTGTACAAGAACGTCTGATCCCTGTGTTCACGCCTTAATTCTAAAGTTTGTAACTCCGGCACTGAGTCACCAAATTTGTGCCTTAGTCTCCTTAAAAATTTTTGTTGGATTTTTTCAATCTGATTAATATAGGTAGAATATAAGGGGTTCCATGCCGAAGAAGCATATTCCAATTGGCTTCTAACTAAGGAGTTGTATATGAAATGAAATGAAATGAAATGAAATGAAATGAAATTTATTTGCAGGAAACATTGTACTTAAGGTGTTAACAATATAATGGATAATCCAATATGTTTCGTCAATTGACATGCAAAATATGTTACAAAATTGTCTAAACACTAATCGTACTGTTATATTGAAACATGTCGGATTTCTCAATGATATCAATAATATTTATAAAATGAAATTTTAATACTTATATAATATTATAATATGAGACGTAAATAACTTAATAATTCATTTAGTACCTATGTATAATATTAACAAATTCAATGTCATAAAAGTATATTAATTTACATATATTATTATCAAATAGACTAATTCATTTTGTATTGAAAAATTCATTTAAACTATAGAAGCACTTATTTGTTAACCACTGATGCAGTCTTCTTTTAAAAACTTTGAACGGTAAATCTTTCAATTCATTGGGCAATTTATTATATATTTTCACAGACATGCTGAAACAATTTCTACTAAAAGATGCAGTTCTACAGAAGGGCATTATGAGTTTATTTGGATACCTTGTATTTAAAACCTTCTGGCTTTTTTTTGTATAGAAATCACACATATGTTTTTGAACAAATAGGCTTATTTCATAAATGTATAGGCATGGCAGCGATAGAATTTTCAATTTTTTAAATAGCGGTCGACAAGAATCTAGGGGGCCGGCTCCACAAACCGCCCTGATACACTTCTTCTGTCCAATAAATAAATGTCCTATGCTCACCGAGTTGCCCCATATGACCAATCCATATCTTAAAGCTGAAACCACGAATGCATGATATGCCATTAGCGCTGTTTTTTCACCTATTGTTTTTGATACGCGTTTGAGGACAAATACATGTTGGTTAATTTTTTTGCTAATTTTGTCAACATGTGACTTGAAGGACAAGTTGCTGTCTAAAGAAATACCAAGAAAATTGACAAGTTGTGCTTCTTTAATATTCTCATTATGATAATTAACATTAATATCTTTTCCTTTCCCATTCTTATTATAATACTGCATATACATTGTTTTTTTTATATTTACAGTCAGGTTATTTTCAGTAAGCCATTCAATTGTGTCCTTTATTGTTTTATTAATTTCTATATCATATGTCAATTCATTGTTATATTTAATTAGAATAGAGATGTCATCAGCAAAAAGAGTACAGTTATTAGTAGTAATGCTAGGTAAGTCGTTTATGTAGATTATGAATAGAAGTGGACCCAATATACTTCCTTGTGGTACACCTTTTGTTTTAAGTCTAAGTTCTGATCGATAAGGTATTACTTCTTGTTTATTATTTAATTTAGCAATTTCAACGTATTGAGTACGGTTTGAAAGATAACTTTTAAGCCAGTCATTTGCTAGACCTCGAATACCATATTGAGCGCATTTATCTAATAGTTTTTCATGACAAACATTGTCAAAAGCTTTGCTCATATCAAAAAATACTGATGTTACTGGAATTTTTGTATCCATGCATTCCGATATTTCTTTTATTAGCGAAAAACACGCTAAAGTTGTTGATTTTCCTTTTTGGAAACCATTGTATAACAAAATGTACGTATTTATATGTTTAAAGTCACTAGATTGTCGGAAAACAAAACCCAGCATTTTGTAAGCCATAGCTATAATATTTTCAATATGAGTGGCTAAGTTTAGTTCACTGTCAAGTAGTACTCCTAGGTCTCTGACCTTGGTCAGTCTATCAATTTTTTTGTTATTTAACCTATAATAATAACGGATCGGTTGTTTCTTTCGAGAATATGTAATGGCATGACAAACCTATATTTAACTTTAGATTGTTGCAGAGCAATATTCATAAAATGTGTTTAACTCCTCTTGAAAACGCTGGCAATGTTCAACAGAATTAACAAAGGAAAATATTTTTGTGTCATCTGCGTACAGTAAAATTTTGGAATGATGAAAACATTGTGTCACATCATTGATAAAAACGTTGAAAAGAAGCGGACCAAGATGAGATCCCTGAGGCACACCAGATGTAACTGGTACAAAACTAGACGTATAGCCCTTTACTGCTACGGCTTGGGACCTATCGGCGGGATATGAGGATAGCCATCTCAAGAGGTCATCATGTATACCGATGTTATTAAGCTTACTTATTAATAGATTATGTGAAATTTTGTCAAATGCTTTTGAGAAGTCGGTATACACGGCGTCCACCTGATATCCCTTCTCCATTGCGTCTAATGTAAATTCTAGAAACTCACACAGATTTGAGTCGTGTTTAAATAATATAAATTATTTCATAAAAAGTAATAATGAATTAACTGTATAAGGCATGAAAGGCATTTATTTTCTCAAAATTGATTCCTTTAGAATTCTTTTTGATGTCATTTCTAATATACTAGATACTACTATCGCTTCGGAAACAAATGGTGCTCTGAGAGAGAAGAAGCGTCGCAAGAAACTCTGAATTGTATAAATAGAAATTATCGTATATTGAATGCATCATGTTACTACCACACCATCGGATGGTCCGGCTGGCATCGTACTCGGCACGGTACGGACGGTAATATTAAAAAAATTGTGCGGTGGACAATGCGACATACCATATGGTCACCGGACTGCGTTCAATGTTTCGGACGTACTAAATCCGATGAATTTATTGCATAACATAGCGCCACGCCATACTGTGTCTAAATACAAAAATTAAAATACGATGGCGCCTGGGCGCACGTTTGACAACATTGTCACCGTAAACGTCAAATATCCTGTTCCGTCACAAGCATGACACTAAACGACACTGAATAAATAATAAAGAGCAAGTTTGTAGTGATTTAGTATTAATCGGAACGGACCCGTAAGCATGGTGTATTTCAGTATGTTTAACAGAGGAAACTCTTCCATCAACTGCAATCATACCTGTCAAAATATCATAATATTTAATCGCGATGACTTTTTTTAACAAGCGACTAAAATATATTGCGATCTTTTTCACCCGGAGATTCTTTATTTATTTATATTTCCGTCATATTGTACTACACCATTACTGTACAGAAGACCCTCACAATATCCGGAGCGTTGCAAGTTAAGACGTTAAGAGTTGACGTCGATGACGTCACATCGTCGCTTTGTTACGGTGTGCAAAACAAGCATCACAAGTATATTATTATACATAATTCAAATAAACAAAGATTACATTTTTTTGAATTATAAATTGATGTATAGGTGTTGTGTTGAGATGCTTATTATTATTATAATCATGAAAAATCAATGAAATAATCTGGGTTAAGTATAAAAAGTATCTATTTTTCTGGCAGTACTGTTATAGCGACACTGAACAACAGAACTATTAACAATAAAAGTCGAAACGTTTTATTGAAACTTCAAAAACAGAGCAGTGCACGAAGATATCACATGTGCCTAACGGAAATGAAACTGCAAACCGTACTAACGCAACAAGATGATGGCGCGGGGGTGAAAGGGGAACGAGAGGGGCTTCACGTTCCAGCGAGGGACATAGATAGTGTGGCCGTGTAGTAATAACAGATTTACACATAAATATATTCTTGAAACATTTATACATAAAGATTTTAATAGATCAAAATTTAAACACCCCTTTTGACGAATATCTTACTGTCATTTATCGTATGAATTACCGAACCGATTTTGATGAAAGTGATAGACTAGAGCTTGGGAAAGGACATAGGGTACATTTTATTCCGGAAACCATGCGGGATAAGTGAAAAAATGAAATTCACGCCGATGAGCTATAACTGTACTAATAGTAGGTTTAGTTTGCAATAGCAATCTTCCTCGAAATAAGATTCATATAATATGTTGGGAACAGGGACCCGGAACTGGAATAGGACATGAGATAATCGTCAATTCCAATCTTGCTCATTATTTTTAAAAACCCTTAATCTACTTTGACGACGTCGCGGGCATCAGTTAATAATAAAACTATAAATATAGCTTGCGATACTTAACGAAAAGAGCTTAACTTTTAAATCAAATTAATTATTAGCAGAAATTCCATATTCAAACTAGAAATGAATTATATCAAATTCAACAAAAACCTCAAGCGTTCCTTGTTTATTACGGAACTCTAAAATGGGGTCAAAATTAGACTCAATGAACACTGAGTAACAAGCTGTTTTTGAACAATAAATAATGGTTAGCCGACGTTCCAGTTAGGCTATCAAAGCCACTGAATGATGTCCAGTAATGATCTATAAATTATATTAACCGCAGCCGTTCGTGGTCTGCATGTGGTTGGGACCACCAGCGATGTCGTCACGCGTCACGCGTCACGCGATCCCAGATAGGTTGTTATGGCACAACTTGCGTCATTCATACTCTGTGTGGTTTACATTTAACGGGAGTCGATGTGTTTTATACGCGAATAAACAGCTATTTTCTAACAATATGAGTAATTCGCATGTAAATGCGTGGTGAGGGGTGAAGCCGAGGGCATCAATATATCCGAGTAGTTTAGTCGCTTTTTTTCCTCAAGTGCCTATTATTTTAGTTTATAATTTTAACAAGTACATTATCAATATCTATTTTACACAATTATTGAACGGACACAGCTATTTATTAGTATACTATGACACAGCTAAGTAGCTCATTATACACGAGGCCGTAGGTGAGGGCGTAAATCTGCCGAGTGCCTTGTGAGTAAGTTGCTCTCGAGTTTCATACATCGTAAGCGGCTAATTGCTTTTCTATAGATTTCGCAGGCATTTAGTATTTCTGGAGGGGTTAAATCTATCAATTGTTCATCTCATTACAATTATTTACCACACAGCAACAAACGCGATACGAACAAAATATGAATATTATGGAAAATGGCGCGCAAGAATTTTTTTGCACGAGCCAAATGTTAGGTTCCATTACTTAAAGCCAACAACTTACTTCAAAATTATAATTTTAGTGATTAAATGCATATATTTTATTTATATTTATTAATTACATTAATTATATATTATATTTTAATTTGGGACATATTTATTTATATCAAAAATATAAATGGATTTTCAGCGGCATAAAACCTCTTTGTTGTTTAAAAAAAACTATATTACCCGGTTAAATTTAAAATGTTCTGTTAACTCTCATATAATTTGCACTTAGGTACTAATTTAACTTTGTAGGGATAATTCTATTAAGCACTTATATGTAATATTATTACGCACGTGTGTGCTATAATTCTGTTTATGGTCCTTCTTAGGACCGATGAAATAACGCTCACTTTACGAGCAAGTGTGTTTAGAAGTGTTTTTCCAAACTTTAATAGTGTTTTAATAGTAGAAAGTATCAAAGTCGCTATCCTCAAATCACTTCACACACATGTATTTTTATCCCCCTCCCCGTACTAAAATAAATACTTACCCTTATGTGTATTTCCAGTACCCGTACCCCATAAAATAATAGACGTTGTTGTCGGTAATGGCTGTCGCCTAGCATGAGGTAAATTTCAAACTCTACAAGTATAATTTATTTTTTTATTTATTTATACTTTAATAAAACGGCGTAAGCCAATTAACTAAACATATTACACAAAAAATAGTTAATAAATACAAAGTTTACTGTAAATAACTAACAATTAATTAACATCCAAATACCGTTCATCCATTCCTCTCACAAAAACGCAAGCACTCTGTTAAAATATGTTTAATAAATGTTTAATAAAAACCAACTAAGAATAACTAGCTATAATATAATATAGATGACCGGACAGCCCCATAATGCTTGGCCAATTTGGATTTGACATTTGTTATTATTGTGTTCGTTAGATTTAAATTATATTAAGGCGACACTAAATGCCAGCGACCTTGAGAGATATGAGTTCACGGCTGCCGGCCCGCCATCTATGTAACAAAGCCAATATTTTCACAATTTTGGGTGGAAAACAGTTTTTATGCTTACAATCCTGGTTATTCACTACTAATCTGAATAAATGAACCGACACATAAAAGTACAAGCTATAAGAATAATTTTTCTGAGAGAAGTACCAAAAAAATGCGTCACGCCATGCCAAAAAACTTGTTTAACTTCAAAGAAAAGAGGTAGTTCAAAAAGGCTCGGCAGTGTTAACTATAACCAACAGCAAGCATTAGCAACCTACAAATAAGACTTAAGGATATGTGTAACAGGATTAAGTAGTGTTCATAGCTCGAAATGCTATACTTTCACCACAAAACTTGTCTAAAAACACCATGTTTGCGTGTTTTCTACTTACTCTTCGCCTTAAGAGCTATCGCTAAGCGTGGCTGACTTTTCACGACTTGTCAAATAAAATCAGTTACAATAACAATAGACTCTCTCGCTCGCCATGAAATTCGCCATTTTAAATAATTAAAACACGTGTCATTGTAACTTTGTTTTTACATTCGATTTTTGCGTAAATCTTACATTTTTAGGGTTCCGTATTCATCATGTCTGTCGATCTGTCCGTGTATGTCACAGACACTTTTTTCCAAAACTATAAGATCTATACTGTAGAAACTTGGTAAGTAGATGTATTCTGTGAACCGCATTAACATTTTCACACAAAAATAGAAATTTATTTTCATAAATTTTTTTCATCAAACCCATACGTGTGGGGTATTTTTGGATAGGTCTTCAAAAATGGTATTGAGGTTTCTAATATCCGAGTCCGACTCGCACTTGGCCGCTTTTTTTATTATTATTTTCATAACCTTTCCAGAGCTCGTTATCAGGGGGACTGTAGATGAAATCTATATGTGTGTATATTGTGAGGTATGAGTCAAATAAAAACTATTACAAATTTTTGTCGAGTCACGATATTATCGCTAAAACTCCTCGTATCTGTTGATACACATGAGTCAGTATTATTGCTAAAGCAGATGTCTTGTTTTATTTGCGTTTTTGATAAGTTTACTTAACAAACTTGTTATGCATTATACTCGGTTAAATAGAGTTAGTCAGTCTTTTGTTGGTCGATATGCTGTTTATGTGTAGGTAATTTATAAGAATTGTTAATATCGTTTACGTGGTAAAGATTGCAATTACATTAAAAAATTTTGCCGCCCCTAGGCTATTTAATGAATAAATTTAACCGTAATAAAATTTTACTAAAAAATAAGCGTAGTGAAAAGACCAGGAAAATCTCTAGAGGGTTTTCTAGTTCGTTGTGGCTCGGGATTTCCTCGGCTCCTCCTGGCTCGGAAAAAGCGTTTTTGCTGCGAGTTTTCACGTTTTCACGAGTGCAATAGCGCCCTTTTCGTGCTGGACAGGTGAAAAATATATTTATCAACATTCTTTTATTTATTTCATATATTCATATTTAACCAATAATTTAACTTTAACTGAATTGACAAAAGAATCTATAAACCTCCGTATATTATTATCATAGTAGACTGTAAAGCTTGAGAAATCTTTATTGTTGGAAAATAGTATTTTATAATGATAGGAACGTGTGTTGAAAAGCTAAATGAAGCGTACTTATTATTACTGTCCCTTAACACCACAAGACAGTAAATGTGTTAGTAAATTTAGTAAGCATCTCCAAATAAAGCTTTTTTTTATGACAATAAGATACGAGACGAGGAGGACGTTCAGCTGATGGTAATTGATACGCCCTGCCCATAACAATGCTGTGCCGCTCAGGATTCTTGAAAAACCCCAAAAATTCTGAGCGGCACTACAACTGCGCTCGTTACCTTGAGACATAAGATCTTAAGTCTCATTAGCCCAGTAATTTCACTAGCTACGGCGACCCTTCAGACCGAAACACAGTATTGCTTACACATTAATGCTTCACGGCAGAAATAGGCGCCGTTGTGGTAGCCATAATCTAGCCGGCATCTTGTGCAAAGTAAGCTTAGCTCCCTCAGCTCCAAACAAATTGCAAAATTCCATACAAAATACAATAATAATAATATTGACACACTCATACAAAAATTATCCCCAAACTAGGCATAGCCTGTACTATGGGTGCAAGATAACGATATATTTAATACAATATACTTACTTAAACATACATAAATACATATAAACATCCATGACTCGGAAACAAACATTCAAATTCAACATATAAATGATTGCACCTACCGGGATTCGAACCCACGACCTCTATTAATTATTAATAATACTAGAACTTATGGATGTGAGTTCGAAATCAATTAATTGCATGACGAATGTATTTAAAACGGTAAAGAATGCTAAATAATAATATAGTATCTACGGTTCTAATTATACAACGTCGTTTCTGAATACAATAGATATTGTTAGGTCACTCCACTCTGCATTATGACCCAGTAAATCTAATTGGAATTAAATATTTTCGTTGGAATGAATAAGGCCATTTAATGTAATCTATATATATAAAAACTAGCTGACCCGGCAAACGTTGTTTTGACATATAAATTATTTTTAGTGTTCGACCGTTTTTTCTCAGACTTACTTTTTAACGCCGACAACCACGACCACGAAAAATTCTTTTCATTTTTCGGGTTAGTATAATGCAGCATAAGCATAAAAAATGTGGCTTTCTATACGTAAGAAAAAATTTAAAATCGTTTCAGAAGATCCAGAGATTATTAATAGCTTGCAGATTACAGATTTCTTTTCTACTTACTTCACACTTCACACAATATTTTTATAAATTATAGCGTATATGTGTTATTCTTGTGTGTAAGCTATATTATTGTAAAGTTTCATCAAAATCCATTCAGTAGTTTTTGCGTTAAATAACTACAAACACACATCCAGACATACATACTTTCACATTTACAATATTAGTAGGATGAATCCCTATCTCCCTTGGTCACGCCATCACGCGTGAACGGCTGGATCGATTTCGCTAATTCTTTTTTGTTGTGTTTGTTATTGTCAGGAGAAGGTTCTTATGAAATAAAAAAATAAGAAAATTGGAGGGAAAATTTAAGAATATTTCATCTATATACAATGAATCCCTATTTTAGGTCTATAGAATAGCCCGCGTTGGCATATGTATATCTTCATAGTATCTTATTACTTTAAAAATGGTAGTTAAAGTGTATGGTCATTTAGATATACGTTTTAGTTTAATTTTTAACTAATTAAATTAGATTACACATTTCCGATGGCTTTTTACTACATTATTCCCGAATACATCTTTTTTTTCTATTGACAGAACAGCGTCTGTTAGGTCAGCTAGTATTAAATAAATTGTTTTGTTTGTTTAATTATTTTCATACAGTCTTTTAATTTTCACACGTGCGATTGCTCACACGAATATTTTTGTCTTTAAGTCAGATAATATATTTTATTTTGTCGGCTTGTCTGTGGGGCTATTAACTATTACGACGGGACATCTAACAGCACTAGTAGATAGCTCGTGTTATAGTTACTTTTACAGAACAGAAAAACTAGGTTACTTTTATATTCTTTTTTCACTTACCAGTGGGAGGCTCATTTGCACAGGAAGTCGGCTAGAGTATAGGTACCACAACGGCGCCTAATTCTGCCGTGAAGCAGTAATGTGTAAACATTACTGTGTTTCGGTCTGAAGGGCGCCGCAGCTAGTGACATTACTGGGCAAATGAGACTTAACATCTTATATCTCAAGGTGACGAGCGCAATTGTAGTGCCGCTCAGAATTTTTGGGTTTTTCAAGAATCCTGAGCGGCATTGCATTGTAATGGGTAGGGCGTATCAATTACCATCAGCTGAACGTCCTGCTCGTCTCGTCCCTTATTTTCATAAAAAAAAACATAGTAAAAATGTATTTGGGTTTCAAATACGAAATAATTTAAATTTGGAACGAAATTCAATCCGATAGTTAAAGTACGACGATGGCGTTTTAACGTACCTTTCTTGAAAAAAAAAATCTTGATACCTACTTGCGCCTTGCACTTCATAATGTACTAATTAATAATTAATGAAAACAAACACAAGAAATAAAGATCCTGTCTTTATTTCTTGTACCTCGCGTATGTAATGGAGATTCTATACTATAAAAATTTAATTTCACAAATTTGTAAGGATTTCTCATAAACACGCATTTCCCGAAAGAAGTTTATGGAATTTCAGCACACTATATGTGATTCAATTTTATCGCTTTCTCTTGCTTGTTGTCATCAGGCGGTATGCGTTGGATGAAACAACATGCTTTTCGACTATTTCCTGTTGACGATACACAGGACCGGGAAGGATTTAGACGATGATATAATATAAGATTTTGATTTTATTTAGCTGGTATAAGTATACTAAATTGTCCAAAGTGGCAATTCGCTATTATTTATATGAAATCATATTGTATTCTTTAGTTTGGAAACAATTTTATTTTACAAAACACATGAAATATAAGTTTGATGAATAATAGTTTAAAAAAACTAAAAAACACGCTTTATATAAAATTCAACTAAAAAATTGAAAATAAATTTTAATAAATTTAAATTGAAAATAGTGTAATAAAATTGTATTTTTTATTGTTAAAAAAAGCGTGGGGTGTAGAAGAATTATTATTTTAATAATATCTTAAAAAGCATATTCCTATTATTTATTTTTCATTTTTTAGTTAAAATTTCTATAAAAGCGTATTTTTAAAACTATATATTATGTACCTTAACATCAATTCCTGCCTTATCGACCATAGATAAAAATTATATAAATAGACAAAATTTTAGTCTGCAAATTGAATAATGGAATAATCTTATCAAATTAGTGTATTGTCATCGGTCCTCGATAAATCTACAAAGTTTTAATGAAATCTGGCCGTTTTAAGTGGGTCAAAATCGCGTCTAATGTCCGTTTTCAATAACGTATCTCTAGTTAAGGATACATTGCTATCACCGTTTAATGACAAGCTCTTATCTATCCACAGTTATGTCCAATATAGTTATAGTCCAGTGCTTTATGTCGATAGGTTATTGAAATGTAATTAGGCGTAAAAGGATAGATTTGTCTATCTCTAGTAAGTTAAACTAAAGATAGATAGGTTATTGAAAACGGCCGTAAATAAGTCAGTGACAAACATAAATACAAACATACAAGTGAAGCTAATAATATCAAACATTGCAGAAAGCAGGAAAATTGTAGCGGTAATGAAATCAGCAAAAGGGAATTTCCTTTACATTCAGACCTGAACTATGTCAATTACAGTATCAGTCATGTTTATTTATAGATTATTATCTCATTGTATTCGTATACGTTTTTCTACAATGATTTTGTTCAAATATAAATATGTGTTATTTTACATTCGTCATCTTTCGCAATAGTAAATATATGTGATTTTAAATATGCGATTTGTTATTGTTATGTTTTAATAATAGTCTAAATGCGCTGTACAGTTGACGGTTGTTGATATAATATTTCGAGATTAATCGTCGTTGACTATTAACTAAAGTAGTTGAAATATATTTAATGTCGTGATTTTGACAGTTGACATTCTCAACTAATAAGCACCGAGTAAAAGCCGATAATTAACGGCTTTATATTGTTGAACAAGTATTTTAGCAACATGAGCTTGAAATGATTGTGGAACTGTGCCAGCAATATATTGATTTCTGTATTATCATTTGGAATTTAGTCACCCACTTCTAGTCAGAAACACAAATAATAGGGGCTGAATCGTTCCCTTAATATTGACCCGGGTGCGGCCGCTTCCTATGCTTTTTTGCTTGTCATTCCTGAGCTTGGTAAATGTTGCTGGCCAGGTCATCTGTGCGCCTATAAGTAACTCTAGGCCTATTCAACTTACGGCCTATTCATGTGCTCCTCTCCTACAGTGTCTATCTGCCCTGACTGTGAAATGCCTTTGATTGAAATCGAATTGAATTTGATTGATTCCTATTAATCTGATGACGTTGTTAAATGTTTTACTCGATATAACTTAACATATTTCACAAGACAACATGATTTGTTTGACTGCGCTTGCAGCAATGGGCTTGATCGCCTGTAATCCAGTCGTATGTCAAAAGCTATAGCGTTGATTTTGAAATTCAACAAAATAAAATTTTGAGCTGTTCTAAGTATTAAAAAATATCATCCACCTTTAAAGCAATGTATAAATAAAATGTACACAATTTTCTAACACACAAGAATTTTATCATCTGCAATTCACAGAAAATGTATTATGAGATTACAATCGATTATACCTTTGGATTTACAATTACTGATTATTCAAATCGTTATCGCGGCTTATAGTTAAATCTCAAGTTGTAACAATGAAATAGTTGAAGCTAGAAAGCCTTAATATGAGGCTTTGCATTCGAGTCACGGGCACCGTACGTCAGGTAGTGACCTTGAGGCTCTAGCCACGCCGCTGAGCTTATCTGCCGCCGATACACACTGCGTAGAGTGTAAGCGATACTGTTCACTCGATGGCCGGCTCTCGACACCGTGGGGCGCTCTTTGTGTACACACTACGCACTAGCCGATCGCAACGAACCGGCACGCGCCTGGCGTTGTTTTGTTTACGCGCCGATCAACTCTACCAAGTGCGTCGCCGGAATATTTTAACATAGAATTAAAAGTTATTACGCTTCGTATTCAATCATGTTTGTGTTTGTGATACTGTTGACGATCGTCTTGTGTCTTCTGCTGCTGTTAACGGTCTTCCACTACACGACAAATGGAAGGAAACACTGGCTGCACAGGAAAGTGCCGTACAGAGAGCCTTGCCCGATATTCGGCAACTTTGGCGCCACTCTCACCATGAGACGCAGCTACACGAGCATGTTACAATATTTCTACGAGTGCTACAAAGATGAAAAATACGTCGGTATCTTTCAGGCGCGGCGTCCGACGCTGTTCCTTGTGGACTTGGATATTGTGAAAAGTGTACTGTCAACGGAGTTTCAGTACTTCAGTGATCGAATATCAGTGTCAACGGACACAAAGAGGGAGCCTTTATTGCGCAATTTGGCGAATATGAGTGGTGCTGAATGGAAAACGATGAGGCATATAGTCACCCCGACGTTTTCTTCCGCGAAAATGAAAGCAATGTTCCCTTTAATTGCGGAATGCGCAAAAGGCTTGAAAAATGTATTGCAGCTCGAGTCAAAAGAGGATGTTAACGTTCCAAACTTGATGAATCGCTTCACCACTGACGTTATAGGCAGCTGCGCCTTCGGTGTCGACCCGGGGTCATTGAAAAATCCTCAGTCACCGTTTTTGATAATGTCCCAAAAAATGTTCAAGACAGACCGCACAACAATTCTTAAAAGATACTGTCGCGCGTTCTTCCCAAGACTCTTCAAATTTTTGAATCTCAGAACATACTCGACGGATGTTGAAATATTCTTCACCGATATTATAAATCAGGTGCTGACGACGAGACGAACAACGGGCGTTCAGCGGCACGATTTCCTGCAATTAATGCTCAATGTGCAAAAAACTGAAAAAGAGTTTAACATGACTGACGCCTTGATAACGTCGAACTCCTTTATTTTTATGCTGGCGGGATTGGAGACGTCAGCGACTACGTTGTCGTTTTGTTTGTATGAGCTCGCGAAGGACCCCCTCTTACAAAACAAACTCCGGGTTGAAGTGTTAGAATGCTTAGAACGTTACAATGGATTGAACTATGAAGCTATTATAGCTATGCGGCTCGTTCTCCAGAGTGTATTGGAAACCTTGAGGCTGCATCCACCGACGCCTTTGACCAGCCGACTTTGTACTCAGCCGTGTACCTTGGCAGGTACCGATCTCAGCATGAGGCTGAAAGACGCAGTTCTTGTACCAATCCATTGTATACAGAGGGACCCTAAATATTTTCCGGAACCTGACAAGTTTGACCCGGATAGATTTAGCGACGACTCAAACCCTCAGGCTTTCTTAGCTTTTGGAGACGGCCCGAGAAGTTGTCCAGGTAAATATACATTTATATTTGTTTTATTATTTTCTGTTGAAATTTGCATATATGTATATTATTATGCGATACTTTAGCACACAATCTTATTTACGTGTTATAAGATATCTCTATCTTGACAAGTTATCAGATATTAAATCGAAAATATTTCTATCGATAAGAACATACCTAGGATGATTCTCTCCTTAAAAATTTGAGTTAAATTCATCGTTGCTTTTATCGTTTCCGCACTGTTTGATACAAGTAACCCTCATTATCAAACGCGACACTATTAACATACTTATCTGTTTCACAATATAAACCTAATTGTAATGATTTTTGTTCATCATTGTTAAGTTGTTTTTTTTTTTAGATAAAAAACCCAAAGATTAATTATTGTCAATTGTCTAAAATTATGTGTTAGTTTTCATAATAAATTCTTTAAGGCATAGGTACCTATAACTTCTGAATAGAAATTCTTATAATTGAAAAATGATATATTAATATAAAAAAGAATGTATAAGAGTTTGTATGTTCACTTAAAACTTGAAAATTGAATTAAAGGGTGACGAAATGACCATTCAATGACCAATGTATAGTGGTAGATGTTTTAGGTGAAGCGAAGCGCACTTGGCTCCACCTAGTTTGGTATACTTTGCAATATAAAATTAAAAAAGTGTTAAATAAGACTTTGTTAAATGTATATTAGTTTTGCTTTTTATTAACAATTCGATTTTGTTGTAGGTGCCCGTTTTGGACAATTGACAGTGTCTGCTGGTCTCGCAGCGATACTCAGCCATTTCACGGTAGAACCCTGCTCCAAAACCACAGCAAGCATTCAGTACGATCCCCGTAGTGTGATGCTGAAGAATAAGGGAGGAATTTGGCTTAGCTTTAGACCAATACAAGACTGATGTCGGATTAAATATACCTATAACTGTATCATAGTGTGTACTAACAGTATTGTTGAATATGTTATTTATAAATTAAGAATGTACTTATGACTGTATGAAATAATAATGTGAGAGCTATCGTAAGCGTAACGTTTACCAGTGAGAGGCTCCTTTGCACAGGATGCCGGCTAGATTATCGGTACCACAACGGCGCCTATTTCTGTCGTGAAACAGTAATGTGTAAGCATGTGTTTCGGTCTAAAGGGCGCCGTAGCTAGTGAGACTTAACATCTTATATCTCAAGATGCCGAGCGCTATTGTAGTGCCGCTCAGAATTTTTGGGTTTCTCAAGAATCCTGAGCGGCACTGTATTGTAATGGGCAGGGCGTATCAATCACCGTCAGCTGAACGTCCTGCTCGTCTCGTCCCTTACATTATAAATAAAGCCTGCATTGAAACTGACTGTGACTGTGTATATCCGTATCATGTTATAATTACACGCCATTTGATGCATTAAAAATATATTTTATTTAATAATGTGATCATCGCGGAATTCTAACGGAACTTTAGTATAAATTCGGAACTGCTAATAAAGTGTATAAACTCAATATTATGCTGTTATGAAAGTCATAGTTGAATTGTTAATGTTTTCATATTAAACGCTACGCTCTCCAATAATGTTATTGTGTCTCTGGTGAAGTGTTATGAATTATATATTATATTCAAACTGTACTTATCTTTATCTCTATAGATATAACTGGTTGTTAAACTATGTTGTTCTTAATTACTTATACCACTCTTTTTCCGTCTATGGAAAGCTGAGTAAGTGTATGTTAATTAATTATTTACCTATAATAAATAATGTATCAAATGCCAGTATTTTTATTTTACTTTTGATGTTAAATATAATTGCCAAATGTTATGTAGAAATTTATTTTATATACCGGGTGTAACCAGTCAACCTCCGAATACGGAAGGGTTCCGTAGGGCTCCCTTTAACATGAATCATTGTTTTTGGCAATTTAGCAAGAAAGTTCTGTAATTGCAGAAAAAAAAATTGTAGACATGTTTAGCCAGCATTCTAATGCAACCTACGTAATAAAGGTCAATGGCACTTGTACAATATATTGTTGCGGCGGAATACATTTCTGCTTTTTAGTTTTTAGGGTTCCGTAGCCAAATGGCAAAAAACGGAACCCTTTTAGATTCGTCATGTCTGTCTGTCTGTCCGTGTATAGCACAGCCACTTGTTTCCAAAAGTATAAGAACTATCTTACTCACACAAACGCACACATACACACATCGTCACACACACACCCACTTATTGTTTCGGAAAAAAGTGGCTCTGACATATTGACGGACAGACAGACACACATGACGAATCTATAAGGGTTCCGAGTTTTGCCATTTGGCTACGGGTTCCTAAAAATAACGATCGTAAGAACGATTGAAAAGATAAACAGATAAAAAATGACTAACAAATAAGAACGATACAATAAAATGACCACATAAAAATATTATGATCAAATAAAATACGATCAAATATGACCAAACAAATCAGATGATCAAATAAAAAATTACGATTAAATAAAACGATTAGGAATAATTAAGACGATCAAAATATACTCAAGTTTAGTTGTTTTTGGAAGGTACTCTTAATTCGTATGTGCCTGGGTTCGACCACCTCTTTCACTCACCATTCCTCTATAAAAAGTCAAGTCATAAAAGTTATTATTTATTTTCTTTAAATTTATTTATTTATTGTTTCAATGTAATAAACAAAGTACCTATGTACAAAAAAGTTTTACCATCTGTTGACTTCTTGTTGGCATAATAATAATAATAAAATTTATTGCCTTGAACTTAATTTAAGTATACAATATCAGCTTATTACAAAACATACATTAGGGAGTAGGCTCAGCTTATGCTGCTTGAAATAATATTTTCATGCAGCGCTGGTTTTCAGCCATTCCCATCTCCCTAAGGTGTAAGGTGGGATACATAGTAATAATTATTATAATACACTACTGACTGCTTCGAAGTCAAATGGCGTTCTGAGAGTTTATACTGTGTGATTATCAATTAATGTTGTACAATTCTGTGCTGTGTCTGTGATTGCTCAGGCACTAATCATCTGTAGTCCAGTAGAGAGAAGATAAACAGCAGAGAATTTCTAATAAAACCTTGAAATAATTGATTTATAAATAAACTCTAAACCTCGCCTGGACTTACTATCAATAATATTTTGTATTACAATTTCGTAACAAAAATGTTATGAAACATATTGCGCTTAAATATAAATAAAGTAGCCTTACTGACAAGTATAACAGCTTAGCAATCGATAGTAATCGATAATAGTGATGGGATAAAATAATCTATGTAAATCTATTCAATATCCATTATCTAGCTCCGAAGCTGTAAAAATGTCTTCCATTGTAACGGAGTTGCTAATTATCGAATGTGGCTGTGAATACTAGGTACGTAATATAGTAACGATGCATTGTTCGTGTAGATATAAATAATAATATCAATGTTTCTGTCAGTCTGTTTATCCGCTAACTCTTCAATCATCCAATGTATTTTTATGCCGTTTTTAGTATCTGTTAGACAATATTTTACCGAAGATTTATATCCAAAATATGATAGTTTTGTAACGTGTGAGCTGCTTTTTTCACTCATGGCATTATATCTCGTGTATCATATTTTATTATCCTTTACTAATTTTAATGAAAAGTAATAACTTTGTGATATTATATTAAATGTTAGATTACCTAAGAATAATAGCGTTTTTATTAAGGCAACTATTAGATGCTTGTGTGCGTGGCATCTTGACACTCAAAAGCATCTTTCAAATTTTGTAACATAGGCTTCGTGTTATTTTACATTGAAATCAATAAAATACAAAATACTTACTGATGATATCTGGTCCCAGTGGCTTTCTTATTTTTTTAAGTATATTACTTTTACAAAGTCTTAATTCGCAACCCGGCATTTTAGTTTCAATTATGACACACTTTTTTGAGATTGGCTCGAGTACACCCACTTGGGCGTAGTATTACATGCCGCACTTTATGACTTCGCCTCCGGTATCTGGTGGGAGCGCAGCGGAGACCAATCCTTAATCTTTGTATTAAATATTAGGCCGGATGCTGACCGTTCTTACTTCAACGCACGATTCCCTTTCGTTTGTTTTCTCAATTCCGACATTTAAATCTTTTAAATTATTTTCTTTATCTTTACCGCCAACCGTATAACAATGAGTTCTTATATGCGAATAAGATCTCCTTGTTACTTGGACTATAAATGGAGATTATAGATTATAATTGTCTTTTTCAATCTATCATTCTGATGTATAAAATATCAAAGGTAAACACCTACCTAAAAACCCAACACTGACATGAAATGTTTGACAGCAAATTTTTTGTGCCGTGTCCAGAAAACTAATTTTGACATTAAATGCAAATGGCTGGCAAAGGAACGTATAATACTCTGAAGAATTTTTGCATTTTGAATTAATTTCGTTCGTTTTCCGTGTTTTTTTATGGCCAACAGCGCCAAAATGGCGAATATCAAACAGGCTCAAAAGCACTTTGACAGTCGCCAATCCATTGGTATAAAGTAGAGGTCAGTGCAACCCAAACATTCAAAAAGCTAGTCAACAAGTTCAAAAACTTGTTAATTCTTGATAAAGGTATTAAATATATTATGTTATATCAAATCAAGATTCATGGACGATGCGGGACTCGATTTAATCACAGAAATGAGGGATATCACTTAAAAAAAAATATAACATTCGATTTTGAATGACTGACGAAAAAGATGAAACAATATGTCAATTCGTGTTTCGTTTATAATACAAAAATTTTTTATTATTAAGGAATTTTGAGAAAGGCCCTTAAAGAGGAGGAAAGCTCTGATAAACAAGCCCCGACGCCAGAGAAACTTATTATTTCTTTGTGTAACGCAAAAGGCACTTGGAAAACAGAAAATTCTTCCCACTTATCACTTCTTTTTCTGCAGTATAGATTCCGTGCGTAGCCCGGGCAGATTGCTAATAATAAAAGTTACAGCTGACATGAATGTGTACCTACGCACACATTTATAAGAAGTATATTTTTATTATTTCAAGTATTTAAATAAAACACTTTTAAAGGATTAAAATGCGTGTAATTGTAATTGTTTTTACATTTGATTTTTTCGTAAAAGTTACAATTTTATTTTAGTTAATCCGACGTTTCAAGACCTTTCCAGATCTATCCTATTGATCATCTTTGTAACCTCAGTATGATGACAGGTACTTTCCCATCATTATTCAAGCAAGCGATAGTTGTTCCAATTTATAAGAGTGGTGATAAGCTGTCCATCTCAAACTACAGGCCCATCTCACTACTAAGAGCCTTGAGTAAGGTATTGGAAAAGGTGGTTAATTCAAGACTAATACGCTACCTTGAACAACATAACCTGATAGCAAGTAACCAATATGGTTTCAGGGCTAAAAAATCTACAGAAGATGCTGTGATCTCCTTTTCCAATACTGTCACCAAGCACATGGACCAAAGAAACAAATGCCTGGGAGTATTTCTTGACCTCAAGAAAGCGTTTGATACCGTGTCCATACCTCTCCTACTCCGAAAAATGGAAGGCCTTGGTATACGAGGAATCGCACTTGACTGGTTTAATAACTACCTATTAGGAAGGACGCAAAAAGTAAAAGTAGCAGAATATTTGAGCAAGAACCTAAATGTGACACACGGCATTCCACAAGATAGCACGTTGGGACCGACGCTTTTTTTAGTATACGCTAATGAAATTTGCAACATAAGACTAGATAATGCCCAACTTATTGCCTTTGCCGATGACACTGCCATAATATTTCATGGGAGAACGTGGAATGAGACCCGCACAACAGCTGAAATTGGACTTAGCAGGATCACAAAAACATTGGAAAATAATCTACTCACCATAAATGCTCAAAAAACCAAGTACATTTGCTTTAGCATAACGCGAGTCACCCAGCCCCCTTCTAATTTCAAACTTAAGTTACACACGTTTCCCTGTAACAAATTAGAAGTCACTCCTAATGACTGCTCCTGTGAAGTACTCGGTAAAGAAGTAACCATGAAGTACTTGGGAGTTGTCATTGACGAAAACCTAAAGTGGCATCCCCACATCACAGCACTTGCTAATAGAGTCAGGAGGCTAATCCCCGTATTTAGAAACCTCCGTGACGTTGCTGACACCAAATTGATAATACAGGTTTATAAAGCACTATGTCAATCCCTACTGATCTATTGCATATCTGCATGGGGTGGAGCAGCCTCCTCACACCTTATTGAGGTAGAAAGAGCGCAAAGAGCTATCATAAAGGTGATGCTCGGTAAACCTCGTAGATTCTCTACCGAGGAACTATACAAAATCACTGAACTTCTTACGGTACGTCAGCTGTATATAGACAGAAGCGTTACACGTTACCATCGGATGCACCGAATCCCACCACTGGACAGTACTCCCCGACGTCGACCTGTAATACACATTCCCCGAACAAAAAGTTCATTTGCACAACGCCAATATAACTATTTGGGACGATATCTTTTCAAAAATATTAATACAAAACTTAAAATTATGCATTGTAATATATATGAACTTAGACATAAACTTAAGAACATGTTAAGAAACCTAAATTACGAAGCTACTGAAAATCTTATTCGATAACCACTACTTAAACCAGGTATAGCATTTGAAAAATAAAAAGCTAAAAACATACTCACACACACACACACACACACACACACACACATACACACACACACACATACACACACACACACACATACACACACACATATACACACACACATACACACACAAACACATACACACACAAACACACAATACACGCCCTAAATTATATATAAAATAGTTTCTGTGATCATAATTTGTTGCATAACTTCCATTGTTAGACCTTAAAATATGTTGATGTTTGTTATTGACATTTTACAATGCACAACTGGGAAGAGACTGACCCCCATGTCACGGGCTGTCCTAGTTTGGGGGTCGAGGGTAATTTTAAGCAAAATTGTATTTTTTCTTTGCAACAAATAAAGATTTATTATTATTATTATTATTATTATCTCGATTTCAGATCTAGACGAGACGCCGTGAAAGGTCTGAAACGTCGGATTAACTTAAATAAAAATGTTACTACTACGCAGAAATCTGCGTAATCTTTATTTAAAGTGTTTTATTTAAATGTGTAACATTCGTGTTAATCAAAGAAAATACTATTATTTCAAGTAATCCATACGTTGAGTCATTTTGTTTAAAGAAATAACCCTTGAGGTAAAATTATTCTCGTATCACAGGTACTCGAGGCAGAAGTACTTGGAGCTATCGAAGAAAATAATTTCGTTGAAGAATGTTTACAAGTGCTCGTCGATTTCTGTAATAACAAGACCTACAATTTGATAATCGGTATGTTTTTAATATAAATATTTTTTTTTTAACACAAGCACACTAAAAGCAAATTTTTTATGGAAGAGGAGGACAAACTAGCGTACGGGTCACCTGATGTTAAGTGATCACCGCCGCCCACATCCTCTTGCAACACCAGAGGAATCACTGGAACGATGCCGGCCTTTAAGAAAATACGACCTTTTTTTTAAGGTACCCAAGCGTTTCGTTCCGGAAACACAGCACAAGGATCATTCCACAACTTTGTTGTACGTGGAAGAAAGTTCCATAAAATCGCACTGTGGAGGAACGCCAGACATCCAGATGGTGGGGATTATATCGTAATTTGTGGAGTGTCAAATGTAATAAATTAATATCTATTGTGTTAATTCTGCCAAGTTTTGTTAGTCTACACGCAGAATGGTGCACCTTTTCTCCACCAAACATTTGGCTTCCGATGAACTCTCCACCGAACGTTAACCCTGCTGAGACCAATTTGATACTCCCCTACACCAGGTATCCTTAGAAGTTGTTGACATGCTGATCCCTGGAACGAGAGCATACGTGCTTGTGACAAACAAAACATAGCAGATTAATATTAAGATAATAATTGAAACATTTTAAATAATTATGTATTATCGCAAAATAATACCTTATTCAATAAATTTTCTTAAATAAACACAAAAGACCGTTTCCAAATACTCAATAATGTACTCTACAGTCTTACGTCAGGCTCGAGAGCATTGTACAGTCTGATGATATAAAAATAATTCATGAATCAGACCGTTAAAACCATCAAATGACCTAATCGAGCAGCTCTCCGTTGCACTATACGTTTATGGAAGTCTTGCGCGAAGTTCAATTGCTTCTAGTGTTAGCTTCACCCATAATTCGAATGATAGAATGCTGAATAATTGTCTTATTTTTTGAACCAATTTATTACTTAGCCATAGAATTTACTTTTTTCTATGTAATTTTGGTTTGTCAATGTGTGCGTCACGTAGAGGTTTAATGTTGAAAATTCTAAAAAGCTAATGTCAAGGAGATTATTTTATCGTCATCATCAACATCGTATCAGCCGGAAGACGGCCACTGCTGAATAAAGGCCTCCCCCAAAGATCTCTATGGTGATCGATATCCTCATCGAACGTATTCCGGCGATCTTGACCAGATCATCTGTCCATCCTGTGGGGTTGACTGTTTACAAGTTTTCAAAATCGGTCACAGTAGATTCGCTTTCCTTTTCTATTTCGCTGTGTCACCTTTAGAGATGTTCTTCTCTCTATCACGCTTTGTCCTTTTTTACGGAAAAAGGTGGACACGAGCATACGGGTCACCCGGTGTTAAGTGATCACCGGAGCGTTGCCGGCCTTTAAGGAAGGCCTGTTCGTCTCTGCTAGTATATTTCAAGTCTATGATTTGTTTTAAATGGAATACGGAGAAGAGCGAGCGTGCAGCAATTTCAAAGACGTCGCCAGCATTCAAGGAAGTTGTACGCGCTTTTTGTTACCACCATGTTTGTTTTTAATCCTTGTTTATATTACAGAACCAAATGTGCCAGTAACATTGTTGGAGCGCACGGAGGAGTTGGAAGTACGCGCGCAGAAATGCAATGACGTGAACGTTACACCTCACCATGCCGTAGTCAGAGCCCCGCCCACTGCGGACCTCGTAGCGTCCATAGCGGACGTGTTCTCTAATCTCGTCTTGTTTAAGAACTGTCCCGTTCAGGCGTGGAATGAACAGGGACTCTTCAGACTTCTGTTTAGGTAAATTTAACAGTATTTTGATATTAATCGAAAATGTACATTTTGTGAATTATAGTAATACGATATTATGCATAGGATCCCGCCTAGGTGGGAACCATAGCGGCGCCGTGATGCAGTAATGTGTGAGCATTATTGTGTTTCTATCTGAAGGGCGCCGTAGCTATTGAAATTACAAATGAGACTTAACATCTTATGTATGAAAGTGAAGTGCGCAATAATTGCGATGCCGTTCAGTATTTTGAATTGAATCAAGAATACTGAGCGATCATCAGATGAAAGTCTCGCTGTTATCGTTACTATTTTTCATAAAAAAGATTGCAGTCTGTAAAGCTGACGCTTACGGACGATAATTTTGAGTAATAACCTCATAAGAAAACATCTTATTCAATGTTTTATATGAGTCAATGAGAGTCAAATATGACTCATATAAAACATCGTATAACTAACTAAAAATTATTAAGTTTTTTATTCAAAATTGTAACATAACCTATTATTACTGCATTCGACGCAACGCTTAGGCCGATCGTGCCTCCCTAACGCTAGTTCCTCGCTCTCACTTGCACGCTTGGCTCAGGCGGAAAGTGACAGTTTTTCGTGCGTGCAGCTGACGTTCATCGGCTTATAAGAAGTTATCGGTTTAAGATCGTGTGTGTGTTTTTTATATAAGAGGGGGCAAACGGGCAAGAGGCTCACGGGATGGGGAGAGGTGAGGCAACCGCCAATAGACATCCGCAACATCAGGTGTCAAGAGATGCGTTGCCGGCCTTTAAAGTGGCAATATGCTCCTTTCTTGAAGGTCCCTAAGTCGTATCGGTTCGGGAAAACCGCAGCCCGTAATTGATTCCACAAAGTGGCTGTGCGAGGCAAGGCAATTTCAACCTGATGCGCGTGATACTTTGCGCGTAATGTCCGGTGGTGGTATTCGGCCGCTGGAATCTAGCCGAACAGTGTATTGCTGTATTTTAATTGTTTTGCGCCACATCACTTATATAGTTATATCCTTCTTTTTTAAATATAAAAACACGAGAAAAACACACTTTCAGATGTGCCACACGATCAGCGGCTGATATATCTCAAGCGAGTCTCGTCTGTGCCAGCGCGTGTCGCTGCCTGAGCGGCGCGGCGACGCACAAATGCGTGCGAACTCTCCTTGCCTCTACGAAAGATTGTCTCTACCATTTACTACTCACGCTCACACCTCTTAATAATGGTATTTTACTTCTTTTTTTTTAAGTTGAAACGTCTCTAGATGTTGTTTGTGTGTATTGAATGAGACTGAGCTGTAACGCTCAGTATGTAACGCTTATTCCGCTTAAGTCGGCTAATTCATTGCTATTGACAATCAAAGCAAAATTTACCAGATTCAGTTAGTTATATACAATAATTTATAATTTTGTGTATTGTGCATGTTATCACTATGAATATAGAGCAAGACTATATTTCATGCTCAATTGTATTGTTTTGTTTTTTGTGTAGAACGGAGATCAAAATATCCTTAATAATTTTCTACCTTGAAAAAAGATAGAAATCGGTTAACATAGTGCAACAATACCTGAAGATTTTGTTACTAAAGCTCTTGATTATATAAAATGAAATGATATTGTATAATCGTTGTTACTCGTATAATAAAATATAAATATTATGTTATTGAATAATAGAGGTATTTAATCAAATTGATAACGGTTACAGCAAATATTTGAGATAAAACTTATCGCGCTGTTTACAATCAACGTCGTGTAACTCCGGGGTTAAAGCCGGGCTTACACAGGGTCAGTGCACAAGTCAGTATCGGCGCCGACACTGCCGCCATCCATGACTTCATTCGTTTACGCGGAGTCAGTAGTCTTGGTAAGTACGGTGAGAACACGTTTGTGAAGTCATTCGCTTAACATACGAGACATTTTAGTGTCTACGCAACGCGACGTCAACCCACAACACAGTGACAGTCACTGACCCAGCGCTGAATATTTTGAGGTAAAAACTCCGTGTAAATGGGGTTTTTACCTCAAAATATTTGTCTGCGAATATTGAAGTCAGCCCTGACTTCCCGCCGCTGAACTGACTTCAAATCAGTTTACATTGGTTATTTTTCGGGTCAGCGCTGACTTGTCTCGAAATCGAAGTCAGTTACTGACCCTGTGTGAACCCCGCTTAATGTGTAATTGTGTGTGCAGATGCGGTCACGTCGCCGGTGCGGGCTCGCGCGCACGCTATGACTCTGATTGCGTCGCTGATCGTCGACAAGACCGCCAGCGATACGCTCTGCTGGGAGATGAAAAAGAATAATTCAGTGTCATTATTTGAGCTGCTATTGCAATGCTTGGAGAGTAGTGACGAAGGTTCCGTTCTTTAATTTATTTTAAGTCTTCGTTACTACTCTTACGGCCATTCCCAATATTCAGTCTATCTCTGGTTGTGGCCTAATTGAGATAAAAATTCGTAACTAACGTTAGCTTTTCTGTCCCAATAAAATTACCGACGGTAACTCATCTTATCCGTTCACGCTGTCTGTCAATGGGACGACGTATAACTTATCAGGGATAGAAGTTTGTATCGAAATTGCAACAGTGAACTGGCGAAAAGAATGACTTATCGGGTATATTGGGACAGCTTCACAATATTGACAGCTAATTACTGATAGTAGAAGGTAGTAATTTATCTCTATCTGTAGATAGTGTATTGGGAACGGCCGTTAGATGACTTGATTGAATGAATGAAAATACTTTATTGCACTAAAAAATTTAAATTATAAAATTTGTACATAAAAGTTTTAGTAGCACAACTAGGCCTTATCGCTATTTAGCGATTTCTTCTAGGTTATCTATATACAGGGTGGCCCACCCAAACCGGTCAGTATGGGGATTTCAAAATATATAAGAGATAGAAGAATATCTTCAAAGGAACCACGATATCGATTTTAGAGAAAAACTGCATTCATAGATTTTCAAAAAAAATCACAAATACACTATCAATATGGCAATAAAACAAAAATGTATTTTTTTTCCAAAATGACCGGGTTCGATTCCCGAGTCGTGTATGATTTTTTTTGAAAATCTATAAATGCAGTTTTTGTTTTCTCTAAAATCTATATCGTGGTTCCTTAGAAGATATTCTTCTATCTCTTATATATTCTGAAATCCCCATACTGACCGGTTTGGGTGGACCACCCTGTATAACTTACGGTTATACTGTTAGATTTATGATGATTTTACATGTTAAACGACTACTACTATAGACTATTTTTTTGTTTATTTTAAATTGTAATACTTCAATTTGAATATGGAATAAATACTAAACTGTGTAGAGTTCTTGTGGGTAAAACATGTACATGATTTTACATAAGAACCAACAGTCAGAATTAAATTATATTAAATAAAGTGATAGAATTATGTACGAATTTTGCGAGCGTTTGTGACGCACTTGGAAGACTCGTTGACTCACCACAGCTCTACACACCCCACGTTCCATCTGCGCCCGCCACTTACCAATGTGTTTTCGGGTTTCTCTTGTGTTCCCTCTGTTGTTGCAAGATAGTAAGAGGCTGCGGTGATAGTATACCATCAGATTACCCATGTGTAAGTTCGTTTGGCTCCTCCATAAATAAAACGTAATGCTGTGGGTGTTTATCGTCAATACCAATTTACATCATATTTCCCTTACGCTGATGTTTCTCAATTCTGACTTTTGAAATTTGTTTTTGTAATGCATTTATTACTTTAGCAGTCTTTCTATTTGTATATTAAGGCACTATTGCAAATTTCTACGTCTGTGTTTAGGCCAGTGGTGTAGTAAAAAACTTTCCCTATTCAAGCCGAGTAAAACGAAACTCTACCAAGATAAAAAATTAATATCATTCTAATTCTTTATTATTTTGTATTTTGCAGGCACTACGCAAAATATATAATATACTAATTAAATATCAGTTATTTTTAAGTGCTTTAAACCTTGTAAAAAAAACCGAAAAGTTGATCTTAAAACAGTCATGTTAAAACTCTATGAATAATTTTATTGCACGACATATTACATTGTAACCATATTTTTTATGAAAAAAAAAGCCCGCTGAGGATCTTGCGTTCCTTCTTCTCAGGTCTGAGGCATACTTTTTCGAATGGGTGGTGGTTTTTGACTTTCAATGAGTAATATTATATCCCATTTTGAATAAAATGTTTGAATTTCAATTTAATTGTGTGCAGAACTGAAGACGGCAGCGCTACTTTTGCTCACACAATTGTCTCAATCAATATCACACAAAGAGCGGTCAAAACGGGATTCGTACGTTGAATTTATCGACAATTTAAAACTACCGCTGAACGAGACGCCTAACAATAAGTTATCTGCGGGTGACAGGACACACAATGATTGCCAGCCCGAATATATTGTGGAAGACCTGTGTCGAATACTTATTGAACTGTACAAGGAATTGTCGAGCAGCAAGAAGTATTTGGAAAGCGAAGGTAAGTTGTATTTGATCATTATCATTCCACACCTTGGTTGTACGTATGAGAAAAAGAAAATCCTTGAATATCGCACTGTGGAGGAACGCCACACATCCAAATGGTGAGGATGATATCCTAATAAGTGGCGCGTCGTGCGAAGGTGGAATTCGGCGGCAGGAATCAGATTAAAGAGCTCTTCGGAACAGTCCCCGTGATAAATGCGGTAGGAGACACACAATGAAGTGACGTCTCTACACAACGTCAAGTGACCTGCCGTTCACAGTGCACTGGATTACCGCCAATTCGAGCAGATCTGCGTTGCACGCGGTCAAATGGTTTGAGCTGATACTGGGGTGCGCCAGATCAGACATGACAGCAATACTCCGTATGTGGGTCCATATATGGCCCCTTGAAGTATTGCCGTGCTCTATTTATGATGCCATCTATATGGTCGCGGAATTGGCAACCGGTCGAGATATAACGACACAGCATTCCGATACTAGACGAGGCTTTTAGGGAAGTGTTGTCAAAATAGGTGATACCAAAAATGTTTCTTTTTTGGAAAAACAACAAATATAAAGTCTCTTTATACTGGCCTAAAACAAGGCTTTATTGACACACTTTTACACAATTTTTTATAATTATTTAAACATAAATAAATACATATAAACCCTCCATGACTCGGAAACAAACATCCATATACATACTATATATGCTTGCCGGGATTCGAACCCGGGACCTCTAGCTCAGTAGTCAGGGTCAGTTACCACTGGGATATATAGGTCGTCGAATGTATGTGTATTTTTACAGCAACCATGTAATGTATGTGTCTCAACAAATTTACATGATAATTTTTTTTATATTTTAGAAGAGGCGTGGTGTTCAGTGTCCGCGTGTATATCTTCATTGCTGGCACTCAGTCCCCGCTGCCGCCTGTACGCAGTACACCGACACTTCCCGCAGATCCTGCTCAATACGCTACAAGCAGTGCGGGATAAACTGTCTCTGCACGGCAAACCGGCCGACGTCATACGAAATGCCAATCATGTAAGTCCTATATAGTTTCAACAGTAAGCCTACGACGGGATGTCTCCTTCCCTCAAATATGTAATTATATAGGTATTATAAGGGAACGATAGCTGGTCCATGCGTCAACACGTAAACGGGTGCTGCTTGTGGTGCCAGGTCGACCTGTTATAGTTAATATATCATTGTATTTGTTGGATGCGATTGCTAATTATGACGGTAATCACGACCATCATGTTCATCAAGCGTCCTTACACAAACAATGAATTCAATTTCTGCAAGTTATTGCATCCAATATAGAATAATTTATATTTATACACTTTATTCTTTATTACGTTTTGTAAAATATTTGATATTCTTTAAACACGATTCCTATATTGGATGCAGCACCTTACAAATTAATTTATTATGTATATTACTAATTACAGCCATAGTAGCATACTTTATTGATTGAATTTGTTCAGTGTGCCCATTGAGTTTCTTGTATGTAAATCGTGCGTCGCTGTGTTAATTTCGAATTGAAATTAATTCAATTCGAAATTAACACAGCATGGTATCAGACGTATTTCCATCTTTGTAAAGATATTAAATGTAATCCAGTATGTCATATGAACCGCGACAGTAAGGAAACTTTTTTCGTCAAATTCAATGAAATTTGGACGCGTGCCATAAACCGATAGGGCTTTGCCTGAACCCAATATCCTGTTATTTAAATAGCTATGTCCTCCATGAGACTAACAATATTCTAGCGTATATACAAACAATACGTGCGAGAGAGAACATCACTGACGGAGACACAGCAAGATAGAAAAGGTATGCGAAACTGTAGTTACTGTAACCAATTTTGACTGACAAGTTGTAAACAGCCCGCCGCGCTCGACATTAGGTCCTTAGTAGTTTGATTAATAAATCACTAGTTAACGCGTACGTATTATCGGCCTGTTAGGATCTTTATACAGTATATAGGTACGTACGTATAGAGGTTGTTTTTTATAATGATAATAAGGGGCGAGACGAGCAGGACGTTCAGCTGGTGGTAATTAATACGTCCTGCCCGTTACAGTGCACTGTCACTGGATTGAGCCACAGGATTCATGAAAAACCCAAAAATTCTTAGTGGCACTACTACCTCGTCACCTTGCGACATAAGATGTTAAGTCTCAATTGCCCAGTAAATTCACTAGCTACGGCAACCTTCAGACCGAAACATAGTAATGCTTCCACATTACTGCTTCACGGCACAATTAGGCGCCGGTGTGGTACCTATAATCTAGCCGGTGTCCTGTGCAAAGGTGCCTCCCATTGGTAAAACAGCCTTACTTGTGGACTTACGGCCTTACAAATAAATTCGGTATAAAGTTATAAGTGAGAACAAATCAAGAATATGCTAAATGTTTGCAAATTTTTCTTAAGATTGTTTTATTCGTTTCCCGCTTTTATTGGCAAGGCTGCCTGACATTCGGAAAACTTCAGAATTATCATTGTATTGACAGTGTTGCCAGCGATATAGACAACATTTTGCATGTTCTTTCTTATTCTCATACCAAGTTTATTGGTAAGGCCGTAAGTCTTTGTCTTATCTTACTTTTTATTTTACTAACTTATAAGTTAATTATTATAACACCGAAGTGTTAATTAACTAGTTTTTTTTATCCAGTATTGTATTTTATATTTTTCCAGGAGCCCATTCTACGGAACCTCTATTGGATACTGACTATTATAAATACCACAATGTTGGATTGCTTACCCGCTAAGGAGAGCTTCGCCGATGAAAACATCGCAGTATCTCTCAACAAGTTGTGGCCTTGGTGTATGATGACCGAACAATTGAGGGAAGCACTTGTTAAGCTGTTACTTACGTTCACTAATGAGTGTCCTAAAGGTAAGTTTGTTACGGAAATAGAGACTGACAAACCAGTTTTTACTGGTCCGTTTAAAATAAAACGCTGGCAGAAGTGCCTGCATCATGTTTTTGAATTGATTGTAAACTATTTAAAACAACCGTTAGTTTTAGTAAATTCAAATTCAAATATTTTTATTAAAAATAACTACCTACTATTTGAAAAAGTATGCCTCAGACATGAGAAGAATGGGCGCAAGAAACTTAGCCGGTTTCTATCGCTCTTTTTTTGTAAACCATACAATAAAAATATCGAAGAAAAATGGCGGGGATTCGAAATATTAGAACATTGGGTGTTTTAATGTTGGCAATAACCTAACTGTTTCAGAAACTTTAATAGAGAATTTAAAGTATGGGTGTATATAAAATTTATTATTATTATTATCTTTTTTTTTTTTTGGTGAGAGGTAAGGCAACCGCCCATGGACATCCGCAACAACATGTGTGTCAAGAAATGCGTTGCCGGCCTTTAAGGTGGGAGTATGCTTTTTTCTTGAAGGTCCCTAAGTCGTATCTGTTCGGGAAGACCGCTGCCGGTAGTTGATTCCACAAAGTGGCTGTGCGAGGGAAGAAAACGCGCGGTTGTGGAATGCCAGACGTCTACGTGATGCGGATGGTACTTTGCACGTAATGTCCGGTGGTGGATTTCGGCCGCTGGAATCAACCCGAACAGCTCCTCTGAGCACTCCCCGTGATAAATGCGGTAGAAGATGCAGAGAGAACCCACAACTCTTCGCAATGCTAGAGAATCAAGCCGATCGGAGATGACTTGATCGTCGATGATTCGAGCCGCTCTTCGTTGTATGCGGTCAAATGGAAGAAGCTGGCACTGGGGTGCACCCGCCCAGAGGTGAGAACAGTACTCCATGTGAGGCCGAATTTGCGCCTTATAAAGTTGCAGGCGGTGGCTTTTAGTGAATTATTAAATAGCCGCTCCATTCCCAATATGTGTTATCATATATTTTAAGGAAAAGGAGGACAAACGAGCGTACAGGTCACCTGGTGTGATCTGAAGTGATCGACGCCGCCAACATTCTCTTGTAACACCAGAGGAATCACAGGAGCTTTGCCGGCCTTTGGGGATGATATCCTAACTTGTGGCGTGTCTTGCGAAGGTGGATTCTGGCGGCAGGAATCAGGTGAAACAGCTCTTCGGAACACTCCCCATGAGAAATACGGTAGAGGACACACAATGAAGCGACGTCTCTACGCAACGCCAAGTGATCCAGCCGTTCACAGAGCACCCCCGGGTCCCCGACAATTCGAGCTGCTCTGCGTTGCACGCGGTCAAATGGATCGCGCTGATACTGGGGTGCGCCAGACCAGAGATGACAGCAATACTCCATATGTGGCCGGACCTGCGCTTTGTAGAGCCCTACAATGTGGGCCGGCTTGAAGTATTGCTGTGCTCTATTTAAGACGCCCAGTTTCTTCGATTACTTATTGTGAAATCTATGTGGAAACTCTGTCCAAATACAGTGATAAATGATTATAAGAATTGTTTGTTTTTAATTACCAACCCCGTCTACATAATATATCAGTTGGAAATATTTTGTTGATCAGGCATATTAAAGTTAAGTGTGGCGGCCGACATTAAGTTAACGTTTGTCTATTCCACAATATTCCTTCTATTATAGACTACCCATATAGCCCAGTGTTTGGTGACCCTGCCTACTGAGCTAGAGGTCCCGGGTTCGAATCCCGGTAGGTGCAAACATTTTGGAACACGGATGTTTATATGTTTTTGTGTATGTTTATTTATTGTATTAAATATATCGTTTACTTGTACCCCGGACGTATGGGTACAGTTGGTACAAGCTATGCCTAGTTTGGGGCAAGATAATTTGTATAAAAGTGTGTCAATATTTATTTGTTATTATTATTTTATTATTTATTGTGACTCTTGCGGAAGGGTTATCATTTCTCAAATGTGAGGTCTATCTGGGACGCATAGTGTAGTTGGGTTTTGATTTGGAAATTTGATTTTATAGCGTGGAGTTGTATGTGCGTGTGTGTAAGCGGGCGCAGTATGGCGCTCGAGGTGTGTGCGATCGTGACGCGCGACGCGTCTCGCCTGACGACTGGTCCGCTGTTGCCGCTTGCGCTGCGTCTGCTCACCAACTGTGCTTCCCATCAACACTGCCGGGCCATCATCCTGAAGGTATGGTATGAGCACCAGTTTGAGGCTCCTTTGCACAGGATTCCGGTTATATTGTGGGTACCACAAGTGCGCTAGTGAAATTTCTGGGCAAATGAGACTTAACATCTTATGTCTGAAGGTGACGAGCGCAATTGAAGTGCTGCTTAGAATTTTTGGGTTTTTCAATCCTGAGCGGCACTGCATTGTAATTGGGCAGGGCGTGTCAATTACCATCAGCTGTGTGTCCTGCACGTCTCTTCCCTTATTGTCATAAAAAATCGGTATGCAACATGCATATATAGAGCATTGGCCATCTAACTCAGTGGACCCGTAATATCTATATATTCGTAAAGCAACAATTCTTGTCTTGAAATTGTTGGCCTTTCAGCTAATGTAATGTAATTTATTTGAAGATATTTCGTATCGATTTGGAAACAAAGCGACAAAAAGTTCTTTTTTTATGAGAAAAAGTACTTTTGCTTCTTGATTGAACCCGAAACTCTGAGCGGCATTGTAATGAGGGCGCCGCCTCCTAAGCCAAACAAAATAATGCTTACACGTGACTGTTTTACGACAGAAATAAGCGATGCTGAGGTTCTATACACATACAAGGACATATAGTTCGCAGTCTGATAGCGGAACGGCAAAAGTGTGCATAAAGACACCTTTCTTCTTAGACGACAGTGACAGTTCACACACGACAGTTAACACTGTCACTGTGTGTAATTTGTGGCATGTTCTATATTATTTCGTCTTTGTTTTTAACTTACGCGTTTATTAGGCTGAGTTCTTGTTCAGTTGTGTTTCGACCGCGCTTTGCATACAACGCCACGCAATGACAAAGTGTTCTGTGTACGAATGTCCAAAAAATAGTAGACCCATTAAAAGTAGTGTCGTTTTCTCATAAGTGCCCCTTCAAATTACAAAATTGTATAACTAATTTGACCTTTTTAATCATTTCAATTGCTAGAACAAAATGCTTTCGACTCGTGTTCGCGTCCGAGCTTTTAATGAGTTTTAATAATTAATGTATACGTATCTACAACGCCGCTCGAATTTGTTTTAAGATATTTTAATAGGTGATTGAGAGTCTAGTTGTTCATTGTATACGAATAATTAGGCATAATTTGAATTTGTTGGAGAAGATATTTTTATGAGTTTGAACTTTTGCACAGAGCGAGGTGGTAATGTGTGTGAGTCGGCTGCGTGCCCGCAGCAACCCCGCCACACTGGCGTACTCGGCGTGGATGCGGCTGGCTGAGCGGCTGGCCAGACACGCCGACGGCGCCGCCGCCCTGCTCGCGGCCGTGTCGTCGCCGGGTCTGCGCCCCGTGCCGCGGCGCCTGCTGCCCGCCATAGCGCACGCCGCGCACTACCACCGCTCTACCTTCCTTCAATCACGTATGTCTTTAACTTATTATTCTTCCTAACTAATTTTGTTACTAATTCTAGTAGGCTCCATAAGATACGTAATAGATTTAAAGGTATATGTAGACACATTTATAGTAAATGTCAAGCCAATGTTCAGGCTTTATCAAGAAACAATGAATTACAATATAACTATATCATGGAAGTCAGCCCTTGTCACTCCAATCCAAAAAAAGGAGACAGTTCGGATCCGGCAAACTACAAGCCTTTTTAGCTATTATCTCCCTGCTCTCCAAAATAATATACAGCATAATTAACCGCCAGCTCTTGGTATACCTAGAAGTATTACCAGTGGGCTCCTTTGCACAGGATGCCAACCAGATTATGGGTACCACAACGGCGCCTATTTTTGTCGTAAAGCAGTTATGTGTAAGCATTACTGTGTTTCAGTCTGAAGGGTGCAGCTAGTGAAATTACGGGGCAAATGAGACGTAACATATTATGTATCAGTGCAGTTTATGAAGGAGTGCAGTTATAGTGCCAATCAGAATTCTTGGGTTTTTCAATAATTATAAGCTGCACTGCATTGTAATGAGCATGGCATATCAATTACCATCAGCTAAACGTCCTGCTCGTCTCGTCCCTTATTTACATTTTAAAAAAAAGGTCACCAGTTTGTCAACGACCGACATCCTTCGCCATGGTCGGTCGGCAGGCGATCTTCTATATCATGGGCGACGTATACCTAAAACATAGATGGGTGGCGGCTATAGAAAGCCAGGGGGAAGGCCTGACACTTAGTTGAATATAGCAAAGGCCTTTGATCGTATATGACACAAGGCGCTTCTCTCTAAACTTCCATCCTTTGGACTTTCCGAGAGTTTATGAAAATAGAACTCCAGCTTCTTCACTGGGCACATCATAAAGGTCTTTGCCGCTTTGCCGACAGCTATTGCTCAAACCCAAAGCCCGTGAATTCTGGAGTTTCCCAGGGCTGTGTGTTTCTCCTACATTGTTCCTTCTGCATATGAATGATATGTTGGACACTTCCTACATACATTGCTATGTAGACGACAGCACTGGTGATGCCGTATACAAGGGCTCTCACGGGAAATCATCGACCATTGCCGAGATAAACTTGTGTTTTTTATCGAGTCCTCTTTTGAGAAGGTCGCGGAATGCGGTAAATTAAACCTTATCCATTTTAACACCCAAAAGAGTCAGAATTGCGCGTTTACCACTAAAAAAAACCCCATTTTTCGTATCACAGCTCTTCGACAACACTACCCTTACAGCCTCGCCTAGTATCGGAATACTGGCTCTTTAAATCTCGAGCGATTGCCAATTCCGCGGTCATCTGGAGGGCAAAGCCAAATTGTCTTTGAAGAAACTGGGTATCATAAAGAGATCACGGCAACACTTCAAACTGGACCACATTCTAGCGCAGGTCCGGCCAAATATGGATTATTGTTGTCATCTCTGGTCTGGCGCACCCCAGTATCAGCTCGACCCATTTGACCGCGTGAATCGCAGAGCAGCTCGAATGGACGGGAAGCCAGTACGGACGGAACCCGAAAGGTCGCGGGTTCGAGTCCTCCATCGTTCATAAATAGTGGTTACAAATGTAATTTGTATAGTTATAATTATATCTCGATTTCTCTATTAAATATGATTTTCTCTATTAAGCCATCGTATATCAATGAAATATTATTCACTGTGTGTTGTGTTTCAGCGGATATTCTGGAGCTGTTGTGTGGTTCTCTCCTGACAGGAGAGACGGGAGAAGTGGTGTGTGCCGCGCGCGCTGTGTGGGCTCTGGCTGCCAACAACCACCGGGTAAGAGTTCAGATAAATTGGGAGTTGCCGCCATTTTGATTAGCAACGATGTACACTTTGATGCCGGGTCCACATATTTCTATATGTTATATTTCTATATATTACGTTCTCGTAAGCTAACAAACGAAAGTGTAGGTGTCGCGAAACGAGTGAAACATAGCGCTTTTGCTGGATATCGTTCCCCGTCGAATCAAATCAAAATCACTTTATTCATCTAGTTCAAGGAAAATGACAATTATGAAATCAAAGTTTTTTTTATTTTTACCATTTACTACTCCGGAAACGGTTGAGCTATACTGAGAAGAAGTGGCAAGTGAGTAACAAAATCCTCTAACGTGAAATACTCAATGCCTTATACGAGTAAGTCAAAAACAAAATCTATGTAAATAACTACAACTACTATAAACGATGTCCCGGAATTCTGTTATAATGACTAATTCACAAACAATTTTCTTTTTTCCTTTTTTTTTATATAAAAGGAGGACAAACGAGCGTACAGGTGGTACCTGGTGAGAAGTGATCACCGCCGCCCACATTCTTTTGCAACACCAGAGGATTCACAGTAGCGTTGCCGGCCTTAAAGGAAGGTGTGCGGGTACGGTAAGCTTTTTTCAAGGTACCCAAGTCCTATCGTCCCGGAAACATCGCACAAGGAAACTACCACTAGTAGTTTTACCAGTGGGAGGCTGCTTTGCTGGCTAGATTATGGATACCACAACGGCGCCTATTTCTGCCGTGAAGCTGTAATGTGTAAGCATTACTGTGTTTCGGTCTGAAAGGTGCCGTAGCTAGTGAAATTACTGGGCAAATGAGACTCGACATCGTATGTCTCAAGGAGACGAGCGCAGTTGTAGTGCCGCTCAGATTTTTTGTGTTTTTCAATAATCGTGAGCAGGGCGTATCAGTTACCATCAGCTGAAATTCGTGCTCGCCTCGTCCCTTATTTTCATAAAAAAAAGGTAATTTCACAGCTTTGTTTGAAGTGGAAAAAAGTTCCTTGAAAAACAAAAAATATTGAAGAGACTTAAGATCTGAAATGTTAACTGCATGCGACGGTATAAAAAAAACTATATTTCAATGGATATGTTTAACTTTCAGGCCAAACTGGTCCTCCGGAGCGCTGGAGTGACAGCAGCAGTTCACTCCACGTTACATCGGCTGCAGAAGTCCAAGGATCCGAGCGTCCACAAAGCGTTGGAACTGCTGACATATACACACAACATACTGCAGACTACCTGACTCATGTTTGGGTTTCTAGTAGTTACAGTGGCCTTTCTACCTCAAATTACCTTAAACCGTCAAATACATTTTAAGTTATTGTCTTTAGTTTAGTATGCTCGCGACTTGTATGACACTTTGTTTTAGTGTACGTGAATTGCTCAAAATGAAGGTCAGTTCTAAAGCCAATTTTTTCAACGTTTTTACAGCTTTTATAGGCTATCTAGAAGTATAAATGATATAAGGTTTTAGTATATGATGTGTTGGTGATTACTTATTCGGAACCTACATTATTTGACATAAAAATACCTATATATTAGCAATACAAATAATTCAGCCAATAACATTTAATTACATACTATGACAATTCATACAATGAGCGGGCGCGGTGTACATTATTTATATGGAGAAACAACATCTGATTGACTCACACAATGTCCAATGTCAGTATTTCAAAATGTTGTGAGCCTTTTTGACTGTAAGTTCCGCTAAGATTCGTTTTCAATCAATTCGTTCGTGTATCGCCTCTACACGAGGCATCCTCAGGAAGTCAGGAGTCTCGTGTCGAACTGATTAAAGACGAATCTTACCGGAATTTACACTCAAGAAGGCACACATCAATAGAATAATTATAAATTTAAGCAAAATAACGCCTAATTCATAAAATTATCAAATGTCAGTAGTTTAGCAACCTAATTATATGACGATTTTACCAGTACGCTTTGACGGTGATGCCTTAGTTCCTGAAATCAGCTATTTATTTGCCCGATAAGTATTAACACTGGTGTGCAAAATAACGGCAATGCGAGTCTCATAAAAAAAATCATCGCCATTCGATGACGTACAATAAACAACTAGACTCCCAATCTCCTAGTAAACGGTCGTAAAAAAATGTCCGAGCGGCGTTGTATGTACGTGTACATTAACTTATAAAGATAACTATAAAACATTCATTCAAATTAACACCTTACTTCGTGGCAGTTATGTTCAAAGTCAGTTGTATACGCTCATTAGAAACTCTGACGCGAATACGAGGCAAGAACATTTTATTTTAGCAATTAAAATAAATTACTCAGCAAAATTATTTAAAACGTGAAGTTTTTCCCACAATTTTGTTATTTTAAAGGGGCACTTACCTGAAACACGACACTCCATCCTTTATAAGTTTATAGTATATGCTGTTAGTTAGACAGTTTTTCACTGAACTCACTGTCATTGCGTAGCGCTGTATTCAAAGCGCGGTCGAAACAAAGGTGAACGAAAACTGCCTAATAGACGCGCAGTGTTTTGCTTCAGACAATTTTTGAGTGTGATTATGAGTCTAGTTGTTTATTGTACGTCATTATCGCCATTTTATATTTAATTTATTTATAAAAAGGACATCCGATTAAATGTATTATTTTGATTGGTATGGTTGCATGCTATGAAAGAGTTTCCGCAGTTAGATGTAATGAATTTTTACGCGTTGTTCCACGACCGCCGTTCCACGCAATACTTAATCACTACTTACTCGTAGGTGGTCTGTAAGTCAACTGTTGTGTGTATGTGTAGTATACCATCTTATTTAGATTTTTATGCGACAATGTTTTTTTTATTTTAGTCATTGAATGTATGAATTTAAACACGAATTTAATGTACTTATTGTGATATGCTATTTTGATAATAATAATATAATTAAATGTGGTTCTTTGTTTTATTTATCATGTAAAAGAGAAGTGTACAGTTTCATAAAATTAGGCACATTCCAGAATTGTCCAAGCCCAATAGACTGCCTTAATTTAGATAAACCCGTTTACGAGACGATACGACATGGGTACTTTCAAAAAAAGCACGAACACCTTCCTTAAAGGCCGGCAAGGCTCCTGTGATTCCTCTAGTGTTGAAAGAGAATATGCGAGGCGGTCATCACTTAACACCAGGTGACCCGTACGCTCGTTTGTTCTCCTTTTCCATAAAAAAGAGAAAAAAAATCAATCAGAATGAAGTTAGTGTGTCTTGCAGGCAGTAGGAACATGATGTTGTTAGACCTTCGGTGGACTCTTATAAAAAAATAACCTAAATTCTTGATTAGATACTTAAACATTTTGGATTAATGAATCTCGTGTTAATATTTGGCGTGTGAACATCTCCTGAGGATCCTCGTGTATTGATTGAAATCAAAACTTAGCGGAATTAACAGTGAATAAAAATGACAACATTTTATCATCATGAGAGATGTCAAGAAGAAGTTGTATCCTTCACGACTAGATTATGGATTAGAACTAGATACCGCACTACTTAAGAATGATAGCTTTTTAGATAGTTCGTGCCATCTTGACACTCAATGGGATCTTTAAAATTTTGTAACATATTTGTGCACAAAAATCATAAATTGCTAAAATTTTGTAAAGTTATATATCGAATATTAAAGCATTTGAATCGAGTGGACGTTGGCGGTGCGCGGCTCAAGCGATAGGTAGTTTAGTTAACGGGTTTCAAGAAAAATCGCGAGGGGCATTCAAGAGATCGACCACGGGGCACCGAGGACGGACGTATCGTGTTGAATCGCTGATCGCTTGCGCTGCTCATAGTCCACAGCCTCATCGTACAAATTGTAGACACAAATTGAAGTTTTATTTACAGACCACTATAGAATAGAAAAAGAAGAAATAATATTCTTCGTGATATTTTCCGTTGAAATTAATAAAATACAAAAAACATACTGATGATATGTGATCCCAATGTCTTTCTTATTTCTTGTAGTATCATTTTTACTAAGTATTACTACGCAACACGGCATTTTAGTTTCAATTATTAGCAAAGTTTAACAGAACATGTGGCACGTTAACGTCACACATTGTTCGAGACTGGCTCGAGTAAATCCACTTGTTCTTAGTATTAGTTGCCGCACTTTGCAACTTCGCCTGCGGTATCTAGTTGGACCGCAGCGAAGAACAATCCTTAATCTGAGATTAAAGGTTATGAATGTACGCAAAAACGAGTGGATTTATATCCAAATTACTTTTGCGTAATTTAACATAATTACGAGTATAACACCCTCTTTAGATTAGGTACAGCTTTAATAGCTTAATTATTAATTACCGTATAAGTCGCCGTTTAGTACGCGTGCCTATGTGAACGGTCTGTGTCTAAGTAACTAAATTTTTTTATAATAAATGCAGCTTTGCTTCGATTTTTACCCGCTCTTATAACATAACACTATCCTTTCGAGCATTATTTTAGTTAGATATAGTTTAAAATCAAATCCAAAATATTTTATTTCGTAGGTAAATTACATTAACACTTGAAATATGTAATTTTTTCATACAACTCATTTGGAAGTCAGATTTCCTTAGAAAAGAAGGAGCAAGACATTTTATGGTTGCTCTTTTCAAAACAGAATGATTTCATTTCATTTCAGAACTTTACTAGTTCTGAAATGAAATGAAATGAAATTTTATTTGCAGGAAACATTGTACTTAAGATGTAAACATAATATTATTGATAACCCAATATGTTTCGTCAATTGACATGCAAAATATGTTACAAAATTGTCTAAACACTACTGTTATACCGTAACCTACATGGTGGAAAAAATCCGTTATCCAGATTTTTTTATACAGATGAAAGGGTCGTATTCCTGAATGCGTTTCGAATGCGATTTAATTTATTTTGTCTGTCTTATGCACAATAATAAAGACAAAGATAAACACGCGCGTTCAGAAATACATAATACAGTTAGTTCACTATCAAGTCACAACTTGATGAAATGTGCTTGTCTCGTGGTCGTAGCACTTTCCACAGCAGTACAAACATCTGCCGAAGAATTACGAAAAACTCCGAGAACAGTAACATTTCAATATTGTGATTGTCATTTTATTTTTACACACTACACCAGCATCGTTTTAAAAATTGTGTGTTGACAGTTGCAGTGCAATGAATTCAACTGGAGGAAATATTCGCGCCACTATTTTTATAAAGTTCGCGTTTCAACAACAAATGCTACAGATTTTTTTTTTATAAAATATTTGACATTTATAACGCTTTTAAATTTTGACCATGATTCACATATTGGATGCAGCACCAAACAAAACAATTTGTTATGTTAGTATATTACAGCTATTGTAAAATATAGATACATTGATGTAAGAGTGGACGTTGAGTTTTGTATCTCACGAGCTCTAATTTTTCCGAACAATAGTATGATAGATTTTTTTATTAAAATGAAATATTTATAATGACGATTCAAAGGCGCTTAGTTTACGCATATTTGAATAATGTTTATTTGTATTGGTCTTCAATTGGCATCGATCTCGAAGCTCTATGTATTCCGGGTTCAGTGGAGTATTATTTTGTTTTTTTTTTTATTATTAATTATAATTGAATACAATGTTCTTCATGCCTTATATAAATTTACAGTCTCAGTCTCAAAAACAGAAACAAAGAGGCACCTTTAAATTAAATTCCTCTGGATGGCTCACGAGGAAACCCTGTGCAGAGCCAACCAGTGATTACCGTCTGCTATGTAATTTTTATATAATGTTAATAATTAATGAAATAGAACTAAGACTGACACAAACAATATTTATCTAACTTTAAAGCATACCTATCTTATAATAAGAACTATATAAAATTAAATAATAATAGATAAAGCAAATAGTTATATAGATAAAGCCAAGTTATAAATAAATGTTCATAATTAAATATATAAAGTTATATTAATTTTGATTTAGTAATTTTCTCGGTTTGATCATAGCTGAGTTGTAAAAGCCACTCTCGTACTGTAGATCTTACTTTGTAAGAAGAGTGGTCCGCAATTTTTATTTTTTTATTTACTTGGTTATATATTGAAGGTCCTAGATAGCTAGCATGATTTCGACACATGACAAGATTGAACTTCGGAACACAGTAAATATTTTTGAATCTAAGAGAATGTATAACCAAATTTTCTTTAAGGCGACCGGGCTTTTTGTGCTGGTTGATTATTAAGCAGTGTAGAAATAATTGTTGAACGGTAAGGACTCTAGTTTCTTCGTAGAGTATATGAGAAGGGTACATGAAAGGTTTATATGCTATTATTTTTAGAAGCATGTGTTGGGCTCTTTCAAGACGTAATAAATGGGTTTTATTTGCTCCTCCCCAGGATATTTCACAATACCTCAAAACAGAACCGACTAAGGCATTGTAAATTTTTAAACAAAAATCTAGATCACCTAGATGTCTTATAGTTTAGAAAACCTTTCCGAGTTTTCGGATTCTCCCTGAAAGTGTTTTAATATGTTCATCCCATCTTAGATATTTGTCTATGACAACCCCCAGATATTTAATTTGATGAACACCTTCGAGTTTTATACAACTGCATTGGTCTAAAGATGAGAAACAATGCACTTTAACTGAGAAGTTTTTATTTGGTTGTGATTTGACACTTGGAGAGAATGTTATAAATTTTGACTTTTTTAAATTCAAGATAAGAAGGTTTTTCTCGAGCCATAGAGTGACATTTTTAAGTCCTAGTTCAGCGAGTTCCTGAACAGAATCCCAAGTTCTACCTGTGAAGAGCAGAACTGTATTATCGGCATATGATATTATTTTACAATTTAATACAGGTCGTTAATATAAATTAGAAATAAGGCTGGACCTAAAATACTGCCTTGAGGTACGCCAAATTCTATGGACATGGTCATCTCTGTAACAATTTTTTGTACTTACATTGATACCATACGGCTACTGATTGAAACTGGATAAAAGAATAAATGTCTGAAAATTCGTTCATTGATGATATAAATGAAAAAGATTTTAACTACATGCACACCTGATTGTAAGCTTGGTACTTGATGAATGAACAGAAACGACTCGTGTAAAGTGGTACCGTAAGTTGATAAAAAATATAACGAACATCAATCATTCGTATAATATTGTCACTGGTGATGTCACCTGGGTATAATATTACTTTGAAGCTGTAAGAAAAGGCGGATCGGTGGAATGAGTCTTTCTTTTTGAAGATTTGCCTGCGAAAGCTAACTCGAAGCATTGGTAATAGAATGCCTTTGTGGTATGACGGGTCAAGGAAAAAGTCTTTTCGCATATAGTATATTTAAACTTGTAATAATATCTATTTGTCTGTACTCTATCTAGCTCGTTCAGATTAAAAAGGGTACCCAATTTTAAAAAGTAACAAATCAGAATGTTGTTTCCAGTTTTTATTTCTTTCTGTCAAATGAGTGAATCTAAGGAAGAAATACGACACATTTTTTATTTTATTACAAAAAAGGAAAATTCAATGCAAGCCGCGAAAAAATAAAATAAATTGGTAAGTAAGTAAAGAGGCTCAATATTTCGGTGCCAAGTTCACTGTAAGAAATGTAATGAACCATGTACTCATTTGAGATTCTTCATTGAGACTATGTAAGTATGTAGTCAAACCGTTATTGAAGAGATTGATTTCTGGTGATGAAGATTTACGCACCATGCGTTACTTGAACGGTTGGCTCAGTTGGTAAGAGCGCTCGGATGGAACCCGATAGGTCGCGGGTTCGAGGTTCATCCCCATCCTCATTGTTCATTAATTTTGGTTACAAATTTAATTTGTATAATTAATCCCAGAAGTGAGGGATGTCACTTTAATCATGTACGACAAAAACGTCCAAATAAGGTCGGTTAGGCTTCACAGACGGTAGCAAAACTCGCTATTAAGAGAAGCTGTGTGTATAGTGGTATGTAAGAGAAATTATTCATTACGAGCTTTTACGCTGGGTAAAACCATCGGTGCGGACCCCTACAGCTGCCAACAACTGATGAGTTAAAACAAGAAGTTGAGAGAAAGTGGCAGGAATTGATCAATAGAAAGGGCACGGTATTTCACCCCGATAAAGCTAGACCACACACATCTTTAGCCACACAGCATAAATTAAGAGATTGCCCGAGAGGTGTTAGTGCATCAGGCTTAAAGCATTGGTTTTCCGTCGGTTTCGGTCTCTTAAGAATCCTTTAGGCAGTGTCAGGTCAGCGTCAATAAGACTGCCAAATCTCTTAGTCGCGTGTTTTTGAGATCAGAAGTTGCAAAATCACCAATCAAATTTAAATAAACTTGGAAAAAAAAATTGTTTTGAGTTTTCTTTTGAAATGAGAAGAAGCTTTTTCTCCTACCTTTTTTTTTTATTATATGAGAGGGGGCAACTGGGCAAGAGGCTCACGGGATGGGGAGAGGTGAGGCAACCGCCCATGGACATCCGCAACAACAGGTGTGTCAAGAAATGCGTTGCCGGCCTTTAAGGTGGGAGTATGCTTTTTTCTTGAAGGTCCCTAAGTCGTATCTGTTCGGGAAGACCGCTGCCGGTAGTTGATTCCACAAAGTGGCTGTGAAATTCAAAGGCAAGAAATTTCGAAGAAAACGCGCGGTTGTGGAATGTCAGACGTCTACGTGATGCGGATGGTACTTTGCACGTAATGTCCGATGGTGGAATTCGGCCGCTGGAATCAACCCGAACAGCTCCTCGGAGCACTCCCCGTGATAAATGCGGTAGAAGATGCAGAGAGAACCCACATCTCTACGCAATGCTAGAGAATCAAGCCGATCGGAGACGACTTGATCGTCGATGATTCGAGCCGTTCTTCGTTGTATGCGGTCAAATGGAAGAAGCTGGTACTGGGGAGCACCCGCCCAGAGGTGAGAACAGTACTCCATGTTAGGCCGAATTTGGGACTTATAAAGTTGCAGGCGGTGGCTTTTAGTGAAGTACTGTCTCGCCTTACTGAGTACTACCTAATTAATAATATAAATAGATGCTTCTCAAGAGCTTTGATCAAAGCATCCGTCACCTATATTTTTTATTCGAAAATGAGAGATAAGAGGTACCTATACATAAGATTAACAAGCCCTTAAGGGGCGATCCTTCAGGAAGACTGGACCGCTTTTTATAATGGTTTCAATGAATGCAGAAATGTGCAATATAGTGTAGTTATATAATTTGTAAAACAATAAATATTATCCGGAAAACGTTCATTGCTGCACAAAGGTGCAGAAGATCGGTCCTGCGCTGCCCCAACCAACTTATTTCGGCGATCTTCACCAGATCGTCAGTCCATCTTGTGGGGGGCCTACCAACACTACGTCTTCCGTTACGTGGTCGTTATTCGAGGACTTGACTGCCCCAACGGCCTTCTGTCCGTCGAGCTATGTGCCCTGCCCATTGCCACTTCAGTTTCGCAATCATTTGGGCTATGTCGGTGACTTTGATAAAGACAATATCATGTGGTTTATTTATTAGTAGAATCCAGAAACATGACCTAAGTAAGTCCATACTAAAGTGACACCAAAGGTTTAACCTTCCTAAATCTTCAAGTGATCTTTGAGGAGGGACCACCACCTACCTGTACTTTAAATTTGAAATGATGATGATTTTGAATGACACTCAATCACATAAAATAGGACCGGGTTTGTGTGAAATGTCAAACACAAAAAAAAAAAACAATAACAACACCAATGAGTTACAGAGCTATTATCAACCAATTTTTCCTGGACCCACTTCTAAAATCCACTCAGACGATGCCGGGGGCATGAGCTACTGCTGAAGGAAATACATATACATACATGAAAATGTATAATTATAGATAAAATATCAATTCAATCGAGACTCGGAAAGCTGATCTGAATTAACTTTCCAAAAATTAAACCGCTATTGTTACCGAGTCAAAATGCCAGATTATCAATAGCTAAATGTCTTACGAGTAACTCATGTATGTACAAGCATTCAATCACAATGACACACACCTAAATAAATATAAAACAAAGATTTCGATAGCAGAAACAGACGAATTAGGCATACATGGACGGATAAATTATTCCATGCGATAACTATAAGTACCTATGTAGGCCGACAATTGTTTATTTATTATGAATATGTAGGTAATTATAAGTTATTGTGAGGCATACGGCAGGCCCGGCCAGTTGGCGGCTACAGTGGACGTATTAGCACGCGCTTATCAGCTGCCCGTTCTGCAAGATTCGATAACATTACGCACCGATACAGTACGCGGCCGGCACTGCGCTTCATCAACCTATGACAAGCTTGCAGCTTGTTTTCGTAAAACTCGTTATAATAAGTTTTATAGTGTCTGAGACTGTTTATCCGTAGTCTGTTTCATTCGGGCACCACATGTGACGGTAGGTTTTGTTATGAATAAGCGGACCGCGCTGGATTGTTCGCCATGTGGACAGCATTAGTGTTAGTGTTGTGAGTTTGTGAAGATATGTCTTTGCATCCGTTTCAATTTCCACCGGAGAGTTATTCGGCAGTTTACAGTCATGAGCACGACGTGACATGCGGTGCTAATGTGAGTATTCAGTATTGGCTAGTGCTGGGGAACTCACCGCACAGCCGCGCCCGTGTCGCAAGCGCAGCTTCCAAGGTCACGGTAATCTGTTAGTGCATTCAACTTCCGATTTGGCATATATACTGATTAAACCAGTACTAAACTACAGAATTAATGAGTAAACCCAAACTGCGACCTTCTTTCAATTAAATTAAGTAGGTAATTTACCTAATTTTGGTGAGAACGATTCAATGTAAACCTTAGTACTTAACGATAATACCACACAAGAATTAATTTATAAGTTTATGCAGTGGTTAAGGAATTCTCAACTATATCTAGATCTTGTAATACCTATAAAGGTGTACAATATATATTAATTAAAATATATATAAGTTACAAGTCTATATTTAAAGACATGATAATAATATTAACTAATATTCCTATATATCCTCTGTTGTTACACAAAGGCGACGTAATTTACAAACGTCTACATAAATGTTTTATTCCTTGCATTAAATCAGATAGGTATATTATTACGTACAGACAGACCTATAACATTCAGATAATTAATAGATACTAGACAGTTAAATATTGCTCGGTTGTTTAAGTCACAAAATATCTTAAATCACATATCGTGCTTTGACGTTTTCGTCAAGGTTAATACATGATCAAATTGTCGTATCGTTTATGTTGGCATACTAATTTGCATGGCGTCATTGTTCGTCTAAACCTTCTTTAAAATTCAATCACGTTCTAAAATCGAATTGTCAAATGTAATCTGAACAGCAATAATTTGTTACGTAGGTGATGCCAGAATTGAAAATAACGTAATCTGACTAATACCAAAGAATATAAATAGTACAAGTACGGAAGTCTCACTCCGCAAAATCAATTAAAGAAATAGGGACTCTTACGCTCATACAATAAGGTGTAATTCAGTTCACATTTATTCACCTAGAAGTTGCCTCTCTTTCTATCGCGTGACTCTTACCTTTTCTAACGACTTTAGGGTTGACTTCTTTACCTAAAACTGTACCTACCTAATATCAGGTCATCTTATAAAAATAGCTCAGTTTTTTCTATATTATAAATAGGTATGTACCTAATCGTAATTTTAAATCAATATTCTTTCGGTGTCAAACCTACATTAGTTGTAGATAGTAATCTACGAGTTGGAACACCACAACATAGTGCTAATACTACGCTTTTTTTGCCGAGTCATTTAATTACGCATGTATACAAGGGCTTCTGTAATTACTAATTACTGTAAAATATGCCTACCTGTCGTCCTTAGTATGTTATATAAACACATTTTAAAGATAGAAATCTTATAGGTACGAGTTAAACCGCCTGATATCGATATTTATGTCATTATTTATCGAAGTTAAATGTAATGTAGATTTGAAATGTTAGGGGTTTTACACGAACTCCATACATTATAAGGTACCAACTGCGTTAGTCATTTATTATTTATCGAAAATCGATCAATCAATCTCTACAGTCCGATAGAGTGGATGATGGATCAATCAAAACACTTGCAAAACACGCAGTGGAAAGGTACAGAAAAGTGCAGTACAGTTATAGTCCTGCGTCATTCATAAATGTGAATCTAAGTGCGTTTGTTACGCTTTTACGCCGGAGCGACTGAACCGATTTTGATGAAATTTAGTTAATCGATAGAATAGAGCTTGGGAAATGATATAGGCTACATTTTATCCCGGAAATCTAAATGGATCCCGCTAGATTTGTAAAAAACTGAAATTCACGTCGATGAGCTATAGCAATTTTCTTCGAAATAAGATTCATATAATATGTTGGGAACGAGAGCGAAAACGGGAACGGGAACAGCATATTATTTTTACGAAAACCTTTATCGACGCTTAATATAATAATTTGGTAGAGACAAAACGCTTCATTTACCTATGTGAAAAAAAATTTAAAACTTCAGCCAAAGTTCATAAAGATACCGACTTACATCGTATTGTGAAGTACCTTTTCAAGATGACGCTTGGTCCCAAAGCGCGAAGTACCAAACCCTGGCTCATAGCCAAAGTAGCGACATTATAAGATCTGTATCACTTATACTGGGACTTATATAAAGGCTTGCACTACAAAGTGACAGTTCTAAACGACATAGCGATATCCAGTCTCTTTATATCGTGCTGAAATAGTGAAAGGCCAATTATAGTTCATCAAAGCCATAGTAGTAGCTTTTTGGAATAGCATTATTTTTAATTTACTCTCAAAACTTGAATTATTAGTTTGTACCTAAATATAAGTTCTGTCAATAGAATAAAAAATGATGTACACACTAAGAATTGGGGAATAATGTAGTCTAACTAGCCAACGAAAATTAATGATTTTGTAATGTTGTTGTTCTTTATAATGTAAAATTGTATGTTGTAATAAAGTGTTAAGGATTAATATGGTATTTGTGTAAACAGCTTTTATATTACCGCTTTATAAATACCAATTCGTAAAGTATTCATATGGATATAGTATGTTATCCTTAAGAGATAGAAATATGCCATAACGGATTTTTCTGTAGAACTATAATATAAGATACACAATTGCACAATACATTATTTTGTTATATCTCAAAGGGTTTAGACAGCATTTTCGTTCAAAGCTCCCATATTTTAGGCTAACTTTTTTCCGACACCTCCAACAAATATCTTTAATGTATACAAAAACTATACAAAATACATAGTTAAACGTTCCTCGAGAATCACGCTATCCATTGGTGAAAACAACATGATAATCGGTGCAGTGTTTTATAATATGTAGTGCTGAGGTTGTTAGATTTTATCTAGAACCAACAAACAATCAGTTTTTTTTCTATAAGTTTAAATAATGCTACATTATAAGTACCTCAAATATAATTTTCAGGTGGACTGCAAACCAGTGAACTGGGAGACAATATGTGATGTTTCGTCACCAATATCCACCGTGTCAACACATCCATCCTTGTTCAGCTGTTTCTACTGCGCCGTAAGTAATCTGGTTGAGTGGATAACGAAATATAGTGTAAAAATTATAAGTGAAGTGAACTAGAAGTGCGGGTTATCACTTTAAAACCTTAACAAATTGTTTAGATTTGCAAGAGCTCCAGATTTTTTAAGCAGATTTTTTAAGCGGCAAATCGCCCGTGCGAAATCAAAGCACGTCGTCAAAATTGGCGAGCAGCTTTCCAGTTACCCGACCGGAACACGCAAGTTCTGGTCGTTGTCGAAAGCTGCTCTTGGTAACTTCAACCAGCCGTCCATGCCGCCGTTGCACATGAGGAATGACACCCTGGCCCATACGGCAAAAGAGAAAGGCGATCTCGTGTGCACTCTTTTTGCCTCCAACTCGACTCTTGACGACAACGGAAAAACACCGCCGACCATCCCGCGGTGTCAGAGCTCCATGCCTGAAGTACAGTTCCGACAGAAAACTGTTAGGCGAGCTCTGTTTTCGTTGGACGTCAGGAAGTCGAGCGGGCCGGATGGCATTTCTCCAATCGTGCTTAGAACGTGTGCCCCTGAGTTGACGCCGGTGCTAACGCGTTTATTCCGGCACTCTTATTCAAAAGGCGTAGTCCCTGATTCATGGAAGTCAGCCCTTGTCCATCCGATCCCAAAAAAAGGAGACAGTTCGGATCCGGCAAACTACAGGCCTATTGCGATTACCTCCCTACTCTCCAAAATCATGGAGAGCATAATTAACCGCCAGCTCTTGGTATACCTTGAGGGTCACCAGTTGATCAACGACCGGCAGTACGGCTTTCGCAATGGTCGGTCGACTGGCGATCTTCTGGTATACCTAACACATAGATGGGCGGCGGCTATTGAAAGCAAGGGGGAAGGCCTGGCAGTTGGTCTGGATATAGCGAAGGCCTTTGATCGTGTATGGCACAAGGCGCTCCTCGCAAAACTTCCATCATTTGGGCTTCCCGAGAGCTTATGCAAGTGGACCTCCAGCTTCCTCACTGGGCGCAGCATACAGGTCGTTATCGACGGTTATTGCTCGAATCCCAAGCCCGTGAACGCTGGAGTTCCCCAAGGCTGTGTGCTATCTCCCACGCTGTTTCTTCTGCATATCAATGATATGTTGGACACCGCCAACATGCATTGCTATGCAGACGACAGCACTGGTGATGCCGTATACACGGGCCATGCAGGTCTCTCTCGGGAAAACGTCGACCAGTGCCGGGAGAAACTTGTGTCTTCTATCGAGTCCTCTCTCGAGAAGGTCGCGGAATGGGGTAAGTTGAACCTTGTCCAATTTAACCCCCAGAAGACTCAAGTTTGCGCGTTTACCACCAAAAAAACCCCATTTGCCGTATCACCGCTCTTCGAGAACACTTCCCTTAAAGCCTCGCCTAGTATCGGAATACTGGGTCTCGAAATCTCGAGCAATTGCCAATTCCGTGGCCATCTGGAGGGCAAAGCCAAACTGGCTTCAAAGAAACTGGGCGTCATAAATAGAGCACGGCAATACTTCAAGCCGGCCCACATTCTAGCGCTCTACAAAGCGCAGGTCCGGCCTCACATGGAGTATTGCTGTCATCTCTGGTCTGGCGCACCCCAGTATCAGCTCGATCCATTTGACCGCGTGCAACGCAGAGCAGCTCGAATTGTCGGGAACCCAGTACTCTGTGAACGGCTGGATCATTTGGCGTTGCGTAGAGACGTCGCTTCATTGTGTGTTTTCTACCGCATCTATCACGGGGAGTGTTCCGAAGAGCTGTTCAACCTGATTCCTGCCGCCGAATTCCACCTTCGCACGACACGCCACAAGTTAGGATTTCATCCCCACCATCTGGATGTGTGGCGGTCCTCCACAGTGCGGTTTTCAAGGAGCTTTCTTCCTCGTACCACGAAGCTGTGGAATGAGCTTCCGTGTGCGGTGTTTCCGGGACGATACGACATGGGTACCTTCAAGAAAAGCGCGTACACCTTCCTTAAAGGCCGGCAACGCTCTTGTGATTCCTCTGGTGTTGCAGGAGAGTGTGGGCGGCGGTGATCACTTAACACCAGGTGACCCGTACGCTCGTTTGTCCTCCTATTCCATAAAAAAAAAAAAAAAAAGAGCGACATTTAAGTCAATTTCCTAAAATGCAAATACTGGGGTTGGGTAGGCTATCTGTAAAATAGATCCTGTAGATCAAGCCACAACCTGAGAGTTGAAGAAAGCATACAAGATTTTATGACGACACGTCACTCGAACGGTTAGCTCACTTGATTTATCAACTCGCACGGAACGCGAGAGGTCGTTGGGTTCGAGTCCCGAATCGTTCATAAAATTTTGTTTTCAAATTTTATTTATGTATTAATCCTAGAAGTGGGTGTTACCACTTTAAAACCATAACAAATTGTTGAAAAATTATTTTTCCATCTTTTGATTAACGTTTATACCACTACCACACTTTGTGACATGCATGTTATGAAATTTGCAATACTTGATAAGATTGTTGGTTCTTTCATGCTAATGAATTGAAACACTTAGGTTGGCCATAAATTGTTGTACATTAAAAAAAAATCAACAATATATCGTTTGAATATGGAACCTATCATTTTTAATGTTCTTTTTGTTTTCATTTTGACGCTAATGTTTTCAAATATTCTTGTGATATTAAAATCAGCCCAGCGAATCTCTCTAAGAAAAAAGCGATTCACTCGATTGTATAAAACGTGTAGTTATTGATAGATTGACAGATGACGGCTATAATCTTGTGAAAAACGGAGATCGCGCGAAATCCACTACGCTTTAAGCAACTGTTCGCTCTCAAACTTAGCCGCCTTACGTCGTTGACAATCGCCAATACTAATAAAATTATTAGATACTATTTCAAACTTATATCAATACACTGTTCATACTAAACTAAATTTTAATTTTTAATTAGGCAGTTCCGCCTTTTCGATAGTATTTACATCCTCTTTGATTAAAATGTGGGTGGATTGGGTAATGAAAGCGATTAAATTGCTGTGATAGCGTTACACAGAGTAGGTATGGAGCCAGATGTAATTTTTGAAACTCTTCATGCGTTTATCGACTATTTAACCTATTTACTGGGCTATTTATAGATACAATAAAACCTAAACAGTTTATTTTTAAGTGATATCCTTTACTTCTAAGATTAGATATACAAATTTAATTTGTACCAAAATTTATAGAGATTTAGGAAGAATGTACATGAGTACGGACGTTGTACGCAACTAAGTAGTTGGTAAGAGCGCTAGGAAGTAACCCCAAAGGTGAGGGATCGAATCCTGCATTTTTGATAAATATGGTACTAGCAAATTAAATTCGTATAGAATGAAACCTGTTTCGTATAGAATGAAAAAGATCTAGTGGTTCTAGTAATAATAATAATGCAATCAAAGCAGTGAAGGATAAATAAATAAACAAATTCCACCTTCGCGCGACACGCCACAAGTTAAGATATCATCCCCACCATCTGGATGTGTGGCGGTCCTCCACAGTGCGGTTTTCAAGGAGCTTTCTCCCTCGTACTACAAAGCTGTGGAATGAGCTTCCTTGTGCGGTGTTTCCGGGACGATACGACATGGGTACCTTCAAAAAAAGCGCGTATACCTTCCTTAAAGGCCGGCAACGCTCTTGTGATTCCTCTGGTATTGCAAGAGAATGTGGGCGGCGGTGATCACTTAACACCAGGTGACCCGTACGCTCGTTTGTCCTCCTATTCCATAAAAAAAGGAAAGAATTTGAAGAATTCCAGTCTGTAATAAAATGTATTAGAAGGCATAAAAGGCATTTATTTTTTCAAAATTGATTCCTTTAGAATTCTTTTTGATATCATTTCTTATAAGTACTAGATACTACAACCGCTTCGGAAACAAATGGCGTTCTGAGAGAGAATATCTCTGATATTAATACCATTTAAGCATGTAGAGTATCTAGAAGCTTCTCAAATAGTCAGCAGAGTGCAACGTGGAAATGATCCGACCAAAGACTTATAATTTACTAGCATCTAGACATTCAAAGCGTGCGACAGAGAAGAGCATGTCTAACGGAGATACAGTAAGATAGAAAAACATAGAAAAGACCCAAATTTATTGTTACTGTTACCTATTTTCATTGACAAGTTGTAAACTGTTAGCCATACTTGGAATTAACTCTTTAGTTTAATGTTCAAAACAGAACATTAAACTAGCTAACCACTCGCTAACGCACACAGTACTGTGAAATCAAAATTGGTCCCGCATTATCGGCTTTCAGGTTGTTTATAACCTAGTATATCTGACTCTATTCTATGGCTAAGCCTCTAAGTAATTTATTTATTTTTTAATTATTTATTTATTTATTACAGCTTTGACAATACAATAACTAAAAAAAATGAATAGTCCCACAAAACCATCTTGATTGATTGGTTTGTCTGTGAGATCTTTATGGTTTGTCTTTGGGTTCAAGTGACCTATAAGCAAGAATGGTCCTTTCAGTTTGATGAGCACCGGGTTATAACTGTTGGAAACGAACGTTTCTAACTTTATCAGCGGTGAAGGCTGCGGGCTTTTGTAAAATACAATTTCTGTATGTACTGAGAATATCTTCGGGATCACCCACTCTTCCTCTTAGTAGCCAACACGAGCATAACGTATCATCTTCTGATTTACGTAATTCAAATTTATCAAGAATATTACCAAGCTACAATTTTCATGCTAGGTACAGGCATAGTATTTTTGTTGCTTTATAGAGCGCCCGCGGATATCGGTGCAGGGAGCAGTAATATTTGCATAATAATTTTAACATTAAAATAATTTTAGCATTAATAACTGACCCGACAGACGATGTTATATCTTCTTCTTCGTCGTTACACTCTTGACAGAGCGGTCGTGGTCATCACGAAGTGAAATCTTTTGGGGCAGATGTGATGCGCCCCACGAGACTTCGCCACTTTTCCCTGCTGGCCGACATTATTGTGCACTCATTCAATGGACTGCCCACAGCTGACTTAATTTGGTCGGTCCATCGCATGGGTGACTGTCCCCGCCCTCTGGTGCCCTCCACTTTGCCCTGAACGACAAGGCGCTCAATGCACTCACTCTCGCGCCGTGAGACGTGTCCGAAGAACTTAAGAATGCGACTCTGTATTAACACCGAAACTCGGTTCATGAAACTCCTAGCATTTTCCTCCAGCACCACATCTCCAGAGCATCAATTTTCTTATTCTCGGCTTGTCGCAACGTCCATGTCTCTGCAGCATACAAAAATATGGGAAAAACAAGTGTTAGGACGAGCCGGATTTTCGTGGCTTTTGTAATGTTTCTGTTCTTCCATTTTTTTTTCAATTTGTCCATCGCAGTTCTTGCTATCGCCATACAGCGCTTTATGATCTATATATCTACGCATCCTCCATTGTTTGAGATTAAAGCACCAAGATATACGTAAGATTGCATGACTTTGCAGTTGCCAATCTGCGTGAGTTCGGGTGAGTTATTGTTGATTCGATCTACAATCATCACCTTGGTTTTACTGCGGTTAATCTTTAATCCAATCTCTAGACTCACGCGCTCCATTTTAAGAAGTAGCTATTCCATATGACTAACACTTATCGCAAAGTAGTATCATCGGCGTAGCGTAAATTTGATATTTTGTATCCGCCAATAGTAACACCATCCGTCCAGTCTTCGAGAGTAATGCGCATTATGAGTTCTGTGTAAACATTGAACAGAAGTGGTGATATTATGCATCCTTGGCGAACGCCTTCGCTGGAATAGAAGTTTTTTGACAGGACATCATTGGTTCGCACCGATGCAGTTCCATCTTCATAAAGGCGTCTGAGAAGATGAACTAAGTGTTTTGGTCTACCCATGTCTAGCAAAACATTCCATAGTTTTGGCCATTTTATAGAGTCAAACGCCTTCGAGAAGTCAACGAAGCATATGTAAGTTGGATTGTTGAACTCTCTTGGCTTCTCAATAATCTGGCGAACAATTAGGATCTGCTCACGTGTACCCTTCCCTTTAACTAATCCGGTCTGTTTTTGTGCTATCTACTTGGACAAGTAGGTCTTCAGTCGTTCATTCAGAATGTGTAACATTATTTTGCTTGCGTGAGATATTAGTGCAATAAGGCGGTAGTTGCTACACTTCTTGGTACAACTTGGTACGTGGTTTAACCCTTTTTATGTAGTGGAATGAAAACCGTATGAGTCCATTCTGTTGGCCATATTCCCGACTGCCATATCTTGTTGCAGATTATGTGAAATATATTAACACCAACATCGTCTAGAGCCCTGATTGTCTCGATCGGGATAGGATCTATTCCGGTAACCTTCCCATTTTTGTGATGCTTTATGGCGGCGCTGACTTCAGATTTAAGTATATCCGGCTCTAGGTTTTCAGTTCCGGGCTCAGTATTGGGAAATTTTTGCGACTGATAGTCCTGGAATAGGGACTGGCAGTAACTTTTCCAAACTTCAGTTATTCGATCTAGCTCTGTAACTACCATACCATCACTGTTTTCAATTGCCTAGGTTTTGGAAGTGAGTGATTTTGTAATGGATCGAATTTTATTTTAGAGATCCCTGTACTCATGTCTGTTAGCGTGAGCGTCGATTTCTTCGCATAATTTTTGAAGATAGGCATTATGGTCCCGCCTGCATCCTGCTTGTATTTGCCCGATAGTTTGTTCAAGCCACTAACCTCTGTCCCTTTTGCCTTTATTGCGCGTCTCCGTTCGATCAGTTCTAGGGTGCTATCTGTCATCCAGTGTTGCCGTTTGTGTGCCACATTCGGTTATCTAGAGGCTGCAATGGAGTCTGTTACCAGCCTCTTAGTTCGTTCCCACAGCACGTCAGGTGTCTCCCCGACTAAGTTTGCATTATCCCATTCCACCCAGTTCCGTTTTGCTGCAGTGTAAAACTTTGAGCTATCCTTTACTTCGATTCTACTCTGATTTACGGGACTTCGAACTACTCTTAGTTTTAGCTTAAACTTTGAGATCAGTAGTTGATGGTTAGATCCACAGTCTGCACCAGGTAGAGTATGAGCATTTCTGATAGATGTTTGTTTCACGATCGAACCAAAATGTAGTCTATTTGATTGCGATATATACCGTCTGGTGATGTCCAAGTGTATAGTCTACGTGGATGATGTTGGAAAAGGCTATTTACTATCACCAGGTCATTTTCAGTCGCAAACTGTATGAGACGTTCACCTCTTTCGTTGCGTGCTCCAAGACCAAATCCGCCCACATAACGGCTAAGATGGTTAGAGTTTGCTCCGATTTTAGCATTAAAGTCGCCTAGTATTACCAGAGTTTCTCTATTAGGGACTTTTGTAATGGTGGTCTCTATTTCTGAATAGAATCTCTCTATAATATCGTCACTAGCAGTGCTGGTGGCGGCATATTTTTGCACGATGGTCAGATTAACTGGTGAAGCTTTTAGTTTGACGCTAATAATCCATGTTCTATGTTCCTATCGTTTGAATTTGTCGCAGCTTAACAGATATTCCAGTAGCTGAATTTCCATGAGGAGCCTGGTCTCCTGCTGCCTCGTGGCGTGGCGTTGTTATATACCTACATAAAAAATAAAGTACTGTTTTTTATAAATTTGTCAATAATATTTCATAACACAAATAATTATTTCGTAAAATATGGTCCCTGTTGTTATAAAGAAATTGTATCCCAGCAGAACTGTCAAACCGTGCGGCAATAAATTCTCTCATAGATAATATGTCCATACAAAACAAATATTGAAAATAAAAATAATTATGGGTCCCAAATCGAAATAAAAACTTTCCTATCTCTCAAGTTGGACTAAACTGCACCCCATGAAGTAATCGTCATTAAAATCCGCTCATTAGTTTAGTACACTGGGAACAAACATCAGGTTTTATATATATAATTTTTAGTTTCAGAATGGAATCAGAGCCATTAAGAAGGATAAACGCGCTTCGAAAAGCAAGGTATGATTTTTATATTTATTATTATAAATAAGATTACGGTTGACTTAAGTGGAGAGTCAGTGTCCTGGAAGTTCACGTGCGTAATATTTTTTAAATAAGAGGGGGCAAACGGGCAAGAGATTCACGTGATAGGTAGTATTGAGGCCACCGCCCATGGACATGGGCAAAACCAGGGGTCAAGAGATGCTTTGCCGACCTTTAAGTTGGGATTATTCTTTAAGCTAGACCTAACGGCCGTTCCCAATATACTATCTACAGATAGAGATAAATTACTACCTTCTACTGTCAGTAATTAGCTGTCAATAATCTGAAACTTTCCCAATATTATACCCGATAAGTCATTCTTATCGCCTTACATTAGGACGCGTGAATTGCAATTTCCGTACAAACTTCTATCACTAGTAAGCTATACGTCCTCCCATTGACAGACAGCGTGTACGGATAAAATGAGTACCCGTCGACAAGTTTATTGGGACAGAAAAGTAAATGATAGTTACGATTTTTATCTCAAGTAGGCCACAACCGAAGATAGACTGAATATTGGAAAGGGCCGTAAGTCGTATCGTTTATTGATTCCACAAAATGGCTGTGAGAGGTAAGAAGTTTCTTGCAAAACGCGCGGTTGTAGAATGTCAGACACCAAAATGATGCGATTGGAACATCCTATTTGGACGTAATGTCCGGTGGTGCATATCGGCTGCTGGTATCAACAAATGAACAATTCACAGATAAAATTTGAAATCAAAATTTTATGAACGATGCGGGACTCGAACCCACGACTTTTCGACCACGACAAGTGAGGGTTATCACTTTTAAAACCTAACAAATTGTTTAGATTTGCAAGAGCGATATCTCAAGTCAATTTTCTAATATGCAAATACTGGAGTTGAGCAGGTTATCAACTGTAAAGTAGATCCTGTAGATGAAGCGACAACCTGAGAGTTGAAAAAAGCATACAAGATTTTATGACGATACGTCACTCGAACGGTTAGCTTAGTTGCAAGAGCACTCGCACCGAACGCGATGTATCTGATTTTACAACATGATCCCGGAAAATCTACATAATAAATGCGGTATTGTCAAATGTAAAATATTTATTTAGTTATACGACTTTACGGCTTTGATGTGAGTAAAGCCATATTACTAAATAAGTTAACAACGTCTCACGAAAGTCGAGAGGTCGTGGTTTCGAGTCCCACATCGTCCATAAAGTTTAGTTTTGTTTTCAAATTTTATTTGTGAATTAATCCCAGAAGTGAGGGTTATCACTTCAAAAACATAACAAATTGTTTTGAATTGAATAATTCCTCTATACACTCCGCGAGATATATGCGGTAGCAGATACATAACAATCTAAGTCTCTATTTCATTTCTATCTACTCCTCTTTGACACAGGTTTTACATTATTATCTCTATATATATGTTATTAGTAAGGGAATCTGTAACTGTTTCACAAAACTTACAATTTAAATCTACTCTAAGATTTACCACATTGACTGTCAGCATTGAAAGAAATTGTAATATTTCTACCAATTACCATTGGCCAGATAATTATGACGTCACATAAGCTGATTATTTAGATGTATACGTCTAATAAGAGTTGGCACGGAGTGATGAATTCCGAGTGAGTGACCGAACACGACCGGGCATGCCCCGTCACTATTTCGTGCACGTTTCTCTCATTCAGCGAGCTGTGAACGCGCACACTTTCCTTTCTTCCTTTCAGCGACACACGTGACTGAATCATAATTGCAAATTAGATTATACGCGAACTCACATTTTGATTCTTTTGATTGCAATATTGTATCAATTATCTTTCATCAAGTTTTCTTTAGTACCAGCTCACGCGACAGACGCTGTCCTGTCAATATAGCAATAAAAAATAATATGTTAATATTCGAGAATAATAAAGTCTAGAGCCATCGGATATGTGAAATCAAAGTAAAAAATAGAAACAAAAACGCATTTCCGGATGATTTTATTATATTATGTAGTAATAAAAAATGATAAGGATTACTATCGCATTTGTGTAAACACATTGCCGCTTTAATATTGTTTGTAAGTTTTTTAAAGTATTAAAATAGATTAAAGTTTGTAACCCTTAAGAGATAGACATATGCCTTTTTTTCGCGGACCTTTCTGTAGATTTATGTAAGATACACAATTCCACCATACATTATTTTTTTATATTTCAAAGGGCTTAGACAGCGTTTTCATGAAAGTTCCCAGACGGCTTATTTTTTCCGACTTGTATACATACATGACAGACATGTATAGATACAAAACTGTTAACAAAAACTAAACAAATTATACACTAATACCTTCCTCGAGGACGACGCTATACATTGGCATTTGAAGAGCATGACACCCAATGCACTAGTTTTTGAGTTTATCGTGAACAGACAAACAGACAGACGCGGCGTAGGAATTTATGATGAATGAAGAGTGCAAATGAGTTTGACGTTTGCCTGATGGTTGCCGTGCGAACTGGCCGATCTTTATCAGGCAATTTCTTAGGTATTTGAGTTGGTAATGATATTAATTTATTACTTTCACATAAAGTACAAAAGTACTAAGTATTATTAAAAAATAATTTACAAATAAATGCTATGAACAGAGTACGTAAAAGTTTTAGCATCAGGAGCTGAACTAGGAGGAACCTGTAAAGAGATGTTCAGGAAAATCCATGTACTATTATTTCATCTAACTTTACATGAAATGCCATAAAAATTCAAATAAGTAAGATAATAGAGTGTAATGTCAAATGTGACAGTTTGTTTATTTTTATTCGTCTTCTAGGTGACAAGTGCCATCTCTGCTCTGACAACTGTTATTCTCAGTTTAACCTTTTATACCGTCAAAATCGTCCGTGTAAATATTTACTTGCGTTTCATTATCGTATTCTTAGGTTAGTGATTGGTAAAATGCAAAATTAGATTTAATCTTAGAATAGTACCTAATAGTTACTCGTGAGTAAAAACTTATGCCAGTTTAGTGGAATCCGTCCTTAAACCTTTTAATGGAGCAGTAACTCTTTTGTCTATGATCGATGTGCTGCCGACTATTTTTTGAACTTCGAACTTTCAGAAATTAATTCACAAACGTGCTACACTATGCAATGTTTACATAAATTTTGCCACAATTTATCAAGAATCTATAGCTCTAGAAAGATATTTTATCCAACATTCAAACGTTAGATTAAATCTTTTGCCCCGGAATAAATAAATCTAGAAACGGTCAGAAATAGTCGCGAGTAAGATATTTTCTATCAAAGATATTTTTATCTCAAGGTTTGAATAATTTAAAAGTATATTTTAATAAGACAAAATATGAGTATTTTTGTATTCATTATGAAATCTATATATAAAGGAGCCGAAAACCGAATACCGCAATTAATAGTGTGATTTAAAAATAACAATAAAAATTTATTACTTTTTTAAATTTAAATATAACTGAATTGGCTGTTTTTAATGCGAACTTGCGGTGTCTTGCTTTATGTTTTTGTTGTTGCATAATATTAATATGTTTTTGTTCTTTTTTTCGTCTTGTTGTTAATTTATGTTAATAGAATGTTTGTTTAATTTATAACTTTATTTATTTGTAGTGTGTGTGAATCGATGCGTCCACTGTACACCAACTCTGGACGTTTTTTTTTGTATTATTTACTTATCTTTTTACACTTTTTCACTTACTTAAGTACTAACTTAAGTAATTTGAAACGTTTGAGTATTTTTGTTGCATCGCTTATATATATATATATATATATATGCTTATGCATTATTTCTCGTATAACTTTTCTTAAGTGGTATAATGTATAAGATTCGTAGATGTCTTTTATTTACCTCCATGAATACAGAGACAGTTTATGCTTGCTACTCAATTATTTGAGTAAGTAAGTCTTTTATTAGGCGATTTCCAACATGATCCCAGAAAATGTACAAATAAATTCGATAATATACCACTTTAAATAATAATTAAATACATTTATTATAAAATAAAAATTCCCGAAGAGAGAATTCCCGACCAGGCACAATAAACAGCGCCCTTTCACAAGCATGACGCATGGAACAGCCATCGCTTCCCTCGCACATTATCTTAGGGAAGGTAACGACGCGCACCACTTCGTCGCCACAAGCAGAATTGCAAGCATAACCGACTTATTTAGATTATTTTGTCAATTGACTTTAGAACTACTATAATATGTACAACATAAGAAAGTTTAACACGCGATCGAATAAACATCGGCACGTGATTTGGAAATTTCCCTGCGGCTTTGATTCGAAATTTAAATATTCTCTGTTACTTTTGATGAGATACATCAAGAGTTAAATGAAATTTGTCACATTACAATTTACAACACAGTTTCTCGGAAATGAAATGTAAACGAAAGCATTAATAGTAAATAGCTGTCACGTGTGACTACTTCGCTATTTTTTGAGAGAATCGGACGATAGAACTATCACTTGCTTTGGGCACGTGTTTTCTGAATTAATTACAACAACCCAAGTGGTTAACTCTCTCCGCTTCATAAATCAGTTGACCGAATAATAAAAACAGAAGGACTCCATGTCACCTTACATAACAGTGAAGCAACACAACAAGCCGGTAAACGTGTAAATACATAGCCCCACACACACACACTTATACTAGTACAAGCCGATCGGCCGCCATTATGCGATTTGCCATCGTTTGTGACAGATAAATTTGCGTCGCGATAAAATATTTTAAAAATGCCGTCGTGCGTTGTGAAAAAGTGTAAAAAGAATACTATAAAAGTATATATGATTATTTAAGGGAGACAAAACTGTGTAACTCGTATACCCCGTAACCCCACACACACTAGCATAAAAGTGCTTCATAATTGAATTACTTGATAATATCATGGCGCTGAGTCCTTCGATTTTTACTAGTCCGTGATTACATATAAGGACGCATTAATGTTTTATGAAACCGAAAAGGGTTCCATCTCCGTATACTGAATATATAATATATTTATATTAAGTTTTAAGCAGTATCATCTTTTTGATGATAAATGATGTTTTACTGGACATGCGAGTGAGTAAATAGGGTAAACGAGTCTTTTATTGGTATACCTTGGTATGGTATAATCCGGCTTATTTCCGCAACTCGACGACTGCGCGCCTGTTTTGCGTGTATGGGAATATATTTGTTATTCCTGCCACTCCAATTCTTCCAGAAACCTTAGCAACCTCCTCTCCCTCCTAAAGACTTCTGGGAGTTTTGGGGTACCAAGATTTGAGCCCGGTAAGAGCTTGGTGTACCAAATCATCTCATCGCTTTGCTTCGCACCCTGTATGGCTCAAGCCAGGGAGTTGTAATAGTTGATAAAACAACCTCGAAACCCTTTAAGTATCATCAAGGAGTGCGCCAGGGATGCATTTTGTCGCCCATTCTCTTCAACGCCTGTGGAGAGCACATTATGAGACGTACCTGCGAGAACTGGGAGGGAGGCATCACAATTGGTGGCGTGAAAATCATCAACCAACGGCGCTACGCCGATGACACTACTCTTCTTGCAGCAAATGAGTCAGAAATGGCTGCACTTCTTGAACGTATGGAGCGGATTAGTGGAGAGATAGGACTTCCCATAAACAGGTCCAAGACCAAAGTCATGGTGGTGGATAGATCTGGGAAATTGGAACTAACTGGTGCGCTGGGCCTAGAAATGGTGGACAACTTTATCTACCTGGGGTCCAACATAAGTAACGATGGTTCGTGCGAGAGAAAAGTACGCAGGAGAATTGGCATGGCTAAGAGCGCTATGTCTCAGCTTGGAAGAATCTGGAGAGATCGCAACATTTCCGTAAAAACTAAGACCAAACTGGTACGGACCCTAGTCTTCTTAATATTTTCGTACGGCGCTGAGACTTGGACACTGAAAGCTGCAGACCGCAAACGCATTGACGCCTTTGAGATGTGGTGCTGGAGAAAGATGCTCCGTATCCCCTGGACAGCATTTCGATCTAATCTCTCCATACTGCGTGAACTCAGGATCTCCTCGTGATTGTCTTCCGAATGTCTGCGCAGAGTTTTAGAATACTTCGGTCACATCGCAAGGAAGGACGATGGAAACCTTGAGAGGCTCATTGTGGTCGGCAAAATAGATGGGAAGAGGCCTCGTGGACGCAGTCTAATACGATGGTCCGATCAGATCCGCTCCGCCCTCGACTCTACGGTTCACAATGCCTTTCACACCGCCAGAGACAGGAATAGATGGAGAGCGATCATACGGGAGAAAGTGATACAGAGGGGTGGTCACGACCCTCAGTACTGAGGATTACGACGCAGGGAGGAAGTTGCTACACCTGGACGATGCAAAAGTACATGTGCAGCAGTTTTCTCTGCCACGATTCAGGCCCTGCACAGTTCTGTTTGGTATATTAGTAGATTTATTAAATAGATGTTTATTGTTAGGACCGTGCCCGGTTATTGCCGCCGTTATATGTCTAAGTTGGATTCTATTGAGCTTAATAAGGTTATTTGCCATACTGACATCAATGTTGGGAAGTGTCTCCCGTGTTAACCATAGATTTATGTGTTGATTTCTTGTCTGAATTTGGTAAACCTTCAATACCGTTATTTTCTTATTATTGAGAAGATGTTTTTAAGGTAGTCCCTACTACGTCTCCCTATGATATTAAGTATATTCATAATATATCATTTAAATAAAAAAATATTTTAGGAAGAGGTTCAATTTTCTATTTATGAAAAATAAGTAAATAAACAGAAAATAAGTATGTCAGTTGTCATTAATTGGAACAATATACATATATGATATCATGATTTTCAGAATGAGTAGAAACAATTTCTTAAAGTTCCGATAATTGGGTAGTTTACCTCAAATCTACGGATGGATATGAATGATTAGAATAAACAACGTGAACGCAATCCACACAGTCTATAATAAATCATAATTTACGACTTTAACAGACCAGCGCATTAGTGGATCTAAAAGGTCTCTTACCCTTTCAGCCAGTGCGGTGCCAAAACTCGTGTTCTCACCCTCTGTGCGGGTAGCCGTAACTTTTTTATTTCTATGTATGTCACAGATATATATATATATATATAAATATATAACTGTTTCAAAAAACATATATATTTGTTTTAAAAAACCAATCGAATTGTGTCATATTATATGCAATGCAATCAATCAATGTGTTAACCTCACATAATTTTTACGTCTAGATAGACTGTGACATCTGTGTGTATACGTCAAATAAAATAGGGGGGAACTGTTTACCTGTACTTTCAGCAAACTAAAACAAATTAACGTACGTATCGGGAGTGTAGCTCCTAGAACACGAATTACTGTTTACGATTTTTAATTACAGTCAGCTGCAGCGTCTCATTGAACATACTGACTTAACATCAGCACGAGGTAGCTCTACGCGCGTAACTATTCATCAGCGCTGGACTGAACGCGTTCATATGTTTTCATAGTTATAGCTACGTTCGACCGACCACAGCTCTGACCATCCGTCGAGCACTAAATAAAGATAGAGTAAGTGATCACCTAATAATTCATAGAATTCATAAGTCATATCTTATTTTTTGAATGAGTTATGCTTTATTTAATAAATCATTTTGAGGACATTGTTCAGGTACGCACTGCCGTTAAGCACGGTTATGAGATGTAATAGGTCTCTAACGCATTGGCTGAAAATGACCCCACTGCTAATGTGTTAAGAGACTTAAATAGCTTGTTTCGTTAATTCGCGCGATCGATACCATTACTAAAAAAAGGATTTAGAAATGCAGAGCTTATTTAACTATTTAATAAACATTTATGTTTTTCTCACAACTTCCTCCATAATCTCATAATTACTTCTACATATAAAATCGGTATTTTACCACCAATCAGCTATCGAATGAAGTATTATAGTTTGGATTATTTAGATAAGTATACAATTGATAGATTGATGACAATAAGGAATGAGATGAACAGGACGTTTAGCTGATGGTAATTGATACGCCCTGCCCATTATAATGTAGTACCGCTCAGGATTCTTGGAAACCCCAAAAATTCAGAGCGACGTCTCGACGTCGTTAAGTCTTATTAACCCAGTAACTTAGCTACGGCACCCTTCAGATCGAAACACAGTAATGTTTAGCTTAATTCAGTCCAAAGATGTTCAGTGGAAGCCTTTTTTTTCAATACCGAATAAAGGCTGGGAAAGGTGGAATAGTTAAGAGATGTTAAATATGCAGTCAGTTTTTCGTAATGGACAGTAATATAATTAAGTATTACATGTTAAACTTTCCAAAAATAATTACTTAAATTATGAATATAATACTCACTAACGACATGAGAATACTTGTAGTATTTTATTAATGAAAGTTTAGTTTCAATGGCTGTACGGGCGGGGCCACAATAGGGGCCGCTGGCCACGAGGTCACAGGTTTGCCTAGCGATTTATGAATTAATTCATTTGCGATTTGCGTAGGATAACCTTTTTGACATTGTCATTTTTTATACCTAACGGTAAATATTTTAAAACAACAGGGTATAATTTATTTCACCAGGAAGGCTTCTTTGCACAGGATGCCGGCTTGATTATGGGTACCACAGCGGCGCCTATTTCTGCAGTGAAATAGAAATGAAGCATTAATGTGTTTCGGTCTGAAGGCTGCCGTAGCTAGTGAAATTACTGGGCAAATGAGACTTAACATCTTATGTCTCAAGGTGACGAACGCAATTGTATTGTCGCTAATCATTTTTAGGTTTCTGTTCTTCCTGAGCGGCACTGCATTGTAATGAGCAGGGCGTATCAATTACCATCAGGCGAGCGTTTTGCTCGTCTCGTCCCTTACTGTCTTAAATAATAATATAATATATACAAGTTAGATTATGAGAGGTTTTATTTAAAATAGAGCATTTAAATGGGAATGCAATTGCTTTAGATAAAGATGTAATGGAAGAGAAACAAGAGAGACAAGTTACAACGAACATAAGAAGTTTCTGGAAATAATCTCTAATTAATTATCTCATCTATTTATATAAAGCACGTGTTGGAAGCCTCCAATCAACTACAATAGGTACTCATAATAAATAGTTGGGTCTTGATGAGAAAAGCTAAAAATCGTTGTTAATGGTTTTATGGGGTTTCTAGGTGGCCGGCATCAAAAGCTATTCAGGTTCCTTTCCTGTAGAGTTACATTAAAAATGAGGGCTGACTAGAACGTGCCAACAATGGCATTTTTGAATAAATTGGTTTGTTGGCACACGAGGGACGAGCGGGTCGTCGCTAGTCATTCATATTTACCTGTAAAAAGTACGGACGTGACAGACGTTCACTAACATACACATGGGCAGGAGAATTATATATGGTCTGAATTGAGAATCTAAACCATTCTCAAATTCACTGGAACACACAAAAAATCAAAATCGGTCCATCCGTTAGGAGGAGTTCGCTAACATACACATGGGCAGCAGAATTATTTATGGACTGAATCCAACATTTCATTAAAATCAGTCCAGCCGTTTAAGCTCCTCCTTCTGTGACAAACATATATACAGAAGAAATATATATATTCATAATTTTTATCAACAAACAGGTTCAGCTGCAGCATCGTCTCGTCACTGAAGCTCTATACAATCTGATATTTTAAAAATCCGAATTAACACGCTTACGACCATTCTATATTTAATAATAGTTTTAACTTTTTTATACCTTCTCGAGTGAATGACTTAATTACACAAATTAAAACAAACGAAAAAATTATAATAACCGGAATATCTGTAATCTAATAAAATAAAAAACAACCGACTTCAAAAACAGTATTCCAAAACATTTGATGTAATAGGTACGCATTAAAAAGTATAAAATAATTGCGTATATTTATACAATCATAATCAGAACCTAACCAAACTGTCACCAGACTTATACTAAGTTTGGTGACAGTAAGTTTTACCTTTGAAGTATTCGAAAATATATCGCGCTCATACTTATAGCAAATTTAAGACTTTTTTGGTCTTTTCATGGATGCCATTGTCAAATCTGGACCACACGGGAAGGACTGGCTTTCAAATAAAAAAAGAATTATCAAAATCGCTTCACCCAGTTGAAAGTTCTGAGGTAAAAAATATAAAAAAAACATACAATGAATTGAGAACCTTTATTGAAGTCGGTTAAAAAAGAATTACGTTGCCATCGAACTCAACAATGCACTTAATATAAACTGGAATTTAGTAGCTGTTAACCCTATAGAATCACGAATTCTCAGTTCTGACAAAAATTCAATATTAATATAATTTATTCGATTTTTTTGCGCACCGATACCGTCGACCTGCATAATTTCATGTCCATCAAAGGCAATATCATATACAGCTACGTGGACCCCTATGACCTCTAATTCCTAGAGGAGACAGTGGTGAGGTTATCAACACTAGAATTATGATCAGTTAACGTCTGATGACAGACGAATTGAAACCCAAATGTTTGTTAGGTAATTCACGTCATCCATGTATAAAATCGTTATGGACTTTCAAGGCCTGTATTTATGAAGTGAAAACTTCTGTAGCCGCGTTGGAGAATTTTGGTTGGGGAAAAGTCTTATGGGTTCGCGTCACCGACATGCTCACGACTGGCGCACGTGATAAATAAATAATTAAAAAATAAATATAAATACATATAGTTTTTGGATGGGTGGAATCTCAGTGAGTTCGCGTCACCGAAATGCTTATAGCAGTATATCTGTAGCTATACAGCTGACAAATTGAGCAACATTAGCGCTGTGTGTATATCTTGTGAAATTTAATGGATTTAGTGAAAAGTTCAATGTTTACGTACTGCGCATTGTTGAAATGGTGATTTTGTTTGTTCAATATATAATTGAAAATATTTTTTTAAAATAAATTGTAATAAATAATGTAATTGTTTTTAAACATTCAAATTTTAATACTAATAGTTCTGAGTTTTCATTTCTATCGGCAGTCTCATCTCGTCTCGTCTCTATCAGTAAAAACTGACCATTACTTTAGGCTTAATCATATATAGGTAATGTACCAAAATTACATGAAACGGGCTGCTGATTAGTCGACTAACGGCCGTTTTCAATAACTTATATATCCTTATTTTAACTTACTAGAGGTAGACAAATCAATCCTTTTACGCTTACTTACATTTCAATACCCATCGACAGATAGCATTGGACTATATAAACGGTGATAGCAATATATCCGTAACTAAAGATACGTTATTGAAAACGGCGTTAGGCGGTAAAGTTCAAACCCCTTATTCATAATAGTCTGCTAACTTAAAGCATTAAGCAACTCACTCTGCCTTCTTCTATTGACCTAAATCAGAATGAGAAATAACACTCCTTAGCGGCTGTTTTAAGTAAGCGGACCATTATGAATAAGGGGGCAAGTGTTTTTCAATACAGTAGAACTCCTGTAAATTCTAGCGCGTAAATTCGACTTCCCCTAATTCGAACTCTCGGAATTCTTAGTCCCCGCCTTGAATTTATAGGAGTAGTACCGCAGATGGCGCTGTGCAAATAACATCATCTTCAAATTATAGGTGGCTGTTGACTTATTTTTAAGTTACATTTTCTACGTAAAAAGTGATCTTCAGCAAGTAATTTCTAAGTTTTGTTATTATTATTTTGCGTTTAGTACTTTAGTTTCTTTATTTAATATTCTCTCTCAAAGACCTAGAGCTATGACTATTGCTAGACAGCAAGAACCGAATATTTATGCTGAACAGCGTAGTCGTGTGCAAGCAGCACGTCAGGCAGAAGTCAGAGCTGGAGAGAGTTCTGTGCAAGCTGATGCTCGACGTCAGGAAAATGCTATCCGCATAGAAATTCAGCGCGCGTCAGAGAATCCTGAAGAAGCTCGGCGTCAAGAAAACGCAAAGTGTGTGTATGGCCTCTCAACGTGTCGGTGAAACACCTGAAGAAGCAGCTTCTCGACGGCACTTGCATGCCCATCTAATAGCTAATCAGCTTGCTTCTGAGACAACAGATGAGGCAAATGCTTGCCGGCTCGCAAGTGATCAGCGTCAAGCAGAGCGCTGGCAAATAACAAACAAAACAATAAAACAAACATTAAAATACCAAAAAAAAAATACTGAATCGCTAATAACTTGGGCATTCGACGTTACAAAAGACACATTCTTCCTTAATTTCTTTAGTAGCGGGGCGTTCAATCATCAGTCAATTATTTATTTTTTGAATAAGGTACGTACAGATATAATAAATAAAATACATAATAAAAATGTTATTATTTACAATATTCAATTCAAATTTTACATTAATATTCACAAAATGTCGAGAAACAAATAGGCTAAATACGGGCCTAGTATTTTTGTTGCTTCATAGCGTCCACGCAGACGACGTCGCGGGCATCAGCTAGTAAAAATATATTCGTTTTGTTGTTCAGTTCTGTAGTAAACAAGGTTGCTTCCTCTAATGTAATCTATTATCATTTCAAATTTGTAGCAATAGTAAGTTATCACGTCCGATAGACGTGTTTACAAAAACATTCTTTCTACATTAAAAAAAAACTACGAAACTTGAAGATAACTTTTTAAAAGAAACTGAGACTTTTTCATGAGATTTAACAACAGATTTACAATTAATTGCCTAAATACACTTATCAATATTACTCTCTATTACATCATAAAGCATGAAATTGGCGGTTACTTCAATTTCTAGGCCTTTGTCTAGGAGTTCCAAAACCAAATTTGTAGAAGTGCTTTCCAGTTTCTAATTTAACGATTCATCAACATTAAATTTTACGTTATTCACCAGTGTGAGAGACACATTGAAGGATAAGGGTTGTGTTTTAGCTACTTACTGATTTTTATTTTAGAAATTTTGTGCTATTATTATAAATCCGTACAAATACGTTACGTTGTCGATGGAACATTTAAATAAAATACTTCTTAAATGATTAAGACGCATGTAACGTAAATGTTACAAGGTTTTTATATATTTGTTTTTGCGTTAAAGTTAGAGTTTTATTATTTTCTAATTTAACCCGACGATTTCAGCCCCCGGAAAATTTGCTTTGAAGTTCAATTACACGCGTTTTAATCCTTTCAATAGTATTTATTTAAATGTGTTATACTCGCGTTGATAAAAAAAAACACTAAGGCCCATATTTTTGTCTTGGTGGGTTTTAAACAAACAAATATTTAATCATTCTATTCTGAGAGGAATAAGTACTGTTATAGTAAATACTATCGTGCCTTGATCATAACAGGAAATTTTTTCTTTTTTTAAACTTGGAATTATAAGTATCTACTAATTATAAATATGATTTATGCATAATTTTCAGAGACCTTCATCATCTTAACATAAATGCCATCTTGTGGTAGAATCTTATTTAAAAAAGTATTCGGTAAATATCCCGATAGAAGTAAAAAAATCAGATCAAACAGCTCTTCGGAACACACCCCGTGATAAATGCTGGGGTACGCCAGACAAGAGATGACAGTAATATTCCATATAATGTAGCCGGAACTGCGCTAAAATGAAATGAAATTAATTTAAGTTACGATTTCATAAGATTTTCAGGAATATAAAGTCTTAGTCAAATTCAAATTCAAATATTTTTATTCAAAATAGGATGTGAAATCACTTATTGAAAGTCAAAAAATACCACCCATTCCAAAATGAATGCCTCAGGCCTGAGAAGAATGGACGCAACAAACTCAGTCACGTTTTCAATACTTTGGATTCGTTTTGTCTCTGTAAATAAAAATTAGTAGAGTTTGGAAGAAACTTCTTATTCGGCTACAGTATTCCCGATACAATTCAGGGAACTCCAAGCTTCTGTTTTCTGAACTTTTGCTTCTATCGTCCGTGAACTAAATATATATGAATACACATGATTTAATTAATACCGGAAATTCATCCGTTGACTTGGTTTTGTGGATATCCAGGAGCGGCTCTCTCACCACTTCCCATCACATCATCATCGTACACATTTGCCCCCTCTTCATTCATTCCAAAAAAAGTAATAATAACCTTTATTACGAAGGGCTAGAGAAATAAATGTTAAACCAATACTATTCACTTAGCAACTATATAATGTCCCTAGTCACAGTTTTCCTTATGGAAAAGGCACCCTCTGACTCCTTTCAATTAGGAATTAAATAAATATTAAAATTGAACTTCCAAATAAAGCTTCAAAGTATTTTAGCTTACTCGACTGATAAGTATTATATCAATTAATTTTAACATTTAAAACGCTTAAGTCGTTTCTGATATATCTCAGTAACATTCCAAAAACAATTTTTCGGCCGCGGCAGTATACTTTTGTGCCTTGAACTTAGGAGTATAAATTGTTTCTTTTTTCTTCGAAAATAATATAAAAGTCATATTTTCTATTTCACTAGACGTAGGAAAATACAAAATGTAATTTTTAGCAAACGTTTTACAAATAATATCTGATAAGTTAATTTCCATTACTAAGTAGCTAAATATACATACCACGTTCTCTACAAACTTGTGATAGATAGGTATATAGCTTTCAAAGCTAATAATATGAGAGTCGTTGTAATGTATGCAGGCGGTTACAGCATAGGTTTTCAGTATCTGATCATACATTATTCAATTATGTGTATTGACACGACTTAACTCTTACATAAAATAGTGATGTAACTTTAATAAAATTCTTGTGATTTCGTAAGATTTTCATGAATACAAGGTCATAGTCACGTTTCCAATACTTCGGGATCGTTTTGTCTCCGGAAAACAAAGACACGTGAGTGAAATGGCAAAACTAATGTAATCGTTACATAATCACATCAACATAAAACCCTAAACACATCGCCGGACCATCGGATATACTATAGGTGGGCGCCTCGCATCAATTGGTCCGTACTCGGTACGGTCCGGATGTCAAAGTCAAAGTTCTTTATTTGCCAGAAACATTCACAAGTAAAGTTGTTACAAATTTAAGAGCAGGCACATGTTTCGTCTTGACAGACATGCAAATATTTCTGTGGTTTCACTTCACAATATTATAAACCTAACACAATCAATAATAACTGCTACATTTAATTTGACCAAAAACCTACTAAAGACCCTACAATACACAATTACGATAATAAATGAAATACTAAGAGGTAATGTAGTAAAAATAATCACAACATAATGTAATAGTATTGGTAAAAATAGTATCGTTAGATAATATTCGTTTATTGAGTACAAAACAATATTTTTTTAATAGTGTTAATAATTTAAATTTAAATCTATTTAACACTGTCTCCTCTCTTATGTCTTTTGGTAATTTATTAAATATTTTCACTCAGCATAACAGTTTTTTTGGTACAAAGTGGTTCTTATGTGGTGTACTGTATGGTAACAATAACAATTTTGTGCGATGGATAATATGACGTAAATTCGAATATGGTCCTCTACCACACCACGTTCTATGTTTCGACCGTACCAAAGTACCGATGTGCCGAGTACGATGCCGGACCAATTGGTGCGATGCGCCCACCGGATCGTCCGATGGTCCGTACTACCAAAAACCGACCATGTGTTAAGGCTATTCGACGCGACGTCAAGTACATAAAACCTCATTCGATAGTCGATAATAAATATTAGAAACAGGTAAAAACTGATTTGATTCAGTTTCTGTGGCCCGCGAGAAATTACTGGAAAACATATATTGTTTAAAGTCGATGTCATCTACCTATTATGTAAGCCTTAAATTATGATTACAATTGTCAATCTTTCAAGTATAAATGTTTTTTTTTTTTGTTAAATTATACTCTATTTTAATACTTTTTTTGTGACTCAACTTAGGTAGTTGTTAAGTGACTAAAGACTAAATTATTTTCTTAAGACCGGTATTGAATTCTGTAATGACCTGTAAGTACATACAAATGTTATAAAATAATAACTAAAATAATAATTTAATAATAATACATATTATTAATTTAACGCTTCTATAATTAGAATCCGAGAAACGGTCATTAATGCTGTAGGCATATGTTTTTAACACTTTTTACTTTATTGATTTACATGTGCATTTATTATTGTACCTACTAGAATATTGAAATATCCACCTTATGTCAGTTAAATGAAGTATCTTTTGCATTAAAAGTAATCACAAGTAAAGCTTTAATGTATACGGAATTTACAGTCCATTTGGCACTACCTACGTCAAGAACCGGCAACATTAACAAATGGATATAATAAAAGGAGTGACGTGCAGAATTGTAATATATTTTGAAATCCGCAGGTATCGTAATGGGCGCTTGTTAGAATGTAGCCAGGGCATTAATATGTTTTTTTATATGAAAATAATGGGTGAGACGAGCAGGACGTTCAGCTGATGGTAATTGATACGCCCTACCCATTACAATGCAGTGCCGCTCAGGATTCTTGAAAAAACCCAAAAATTCGTCACCTTGAGACATAAGATGTTAAATCTCATTTGCCCAGTAATTTCACTAGCTACGGCGCCCTTCAGACCGAAACACAGTAATGTTTACACATTACTGCTTCACGACATAAATAGGCGCCGTTGTGGTACCCATAATCTAGCCGGCTTCCTGTACAAAGGAGCCTCCCATTGGTAAAAGATTATGGAATAATACATCGCTCATTAAACATGTGTAGCCGTTGAATTCAGATGTTCAGAATTATAGTTAATTTTGAAATTATTATTTTAAATTTTCATTTGTTATTAGTAGTTTTTATTATTGGGTTACGTGTTTTATTGAAATTTACTTAATTTTATTTTTAAACTATTAGTATTGTTTCACAAGTATATTTCTGTTCACTGTTTATTTTTGTCCCTAATTTTATTTTATTTCTGTTAATTTAGTTAATTTATTATGTTTACTTAGCCGAGTAGACGATTTTGGTTCAAAGTTCATGTCTTTGTGTATGATTACTTTTTTTTGTTTGTAAATATGTTTTTGAACCCAATAAATATATTTTCTTTCCTTCTTTCTTTCTAAATACTACTTAATAGCATATGGACTCTATAGGAGTAGCTCTCTAGAGGAGGATAACTTCAAACAAAAATTTAGTTCTATGAAGTTATAAACTGTACATTTTGAATTTTACAGAATTTGACTCTATTGTAATTTGTTATGTATATATACGTACGAACTTAGGACCATACAGGATAATAATTTTGGAATGAAAAATGTTATCTGCGTAATTGTCTAAGTATTTAATTTTCAAGACACCAAAGCACCGTTTATTTGGAAAAAAAAAAAACATAAAACACAAAAGAATTTTAATAACTCTTAAAAAAACTTGAAATCCACCTTAAAACTACGCTCGATCCTTCAAAACCGCGCGCTCATCTGTATGAAAGGAGATTGCATTTCTGTGTTGGCATATGGCAACGCCATCTTAAATTACGTTTTTCTTTAAATAGTCAAGCGTGAAGTATGAGGAAGCAAACAAGTCGAGTGTATATTATTGTATTATATTGTGTACGTGGTGTTTCGGTTCAGATAAGCTGGTAGGAGCGAGCCGGCCCAGCCGACAGAGGTCAGGATTGACGTCAATGAGTCACGTGACCGTATGGTACTACCTACTGACAAGGATAGCGTGCTCGGATCGTGTCGTCCGGCCAAGTGGCAGTTGCTAACTCAAGGAGCTATATATAACAGCTATATAAATTCAACTGTGAAATATCGCATCTGTATATACTATGGGGAAAGCCATTGGGCTGTATGGATGATGATATGGATGTGTCCTTTTGATTAGGTGATTGTTTGAGCAGGGCGTGTTACTTCTTCAGTCTCGTCAACATCCCCTGAGGATGCCTCGTGTATAGGCGAAGCACGTGTCGAATTGTTTGAAGACAAATATTGGCGGAATTTAAACTCAAGAGAGCTCAAAACATTTGGATAATTATGGATTTCCGCAAAATAACGCTAAACTCAATATTTTTTTTGTGTCACTTATCATCGTTTATTATCATAAAAAGCTTAACGATCCTTATCTTTATATTTATTTCAATTCTACGGATGCATCTAAAACACATTTTAACCGGTGTCAACAAAAGGAGGTTATCAGATCGTGTGTGTTTTCTTCATTTTTATTAACACAGGAATTTCAAATTAATGAAACGACTGACGTTTGATTAATTTGAAATTCCTTTGTCCTATTATAAAAAAAATACATTTTTTTTACAAATAACTTCGAAATGTCTGCCTCGGTATGAAGTTATTGTTCTTTCATAAACATAAGGGAGCATTTTTTTCAATGGCAATGTTTTTTATGTATGCAGATGGTATGTATTTGTATAGGGTTACCAATCATAGTTAAATAAACTTTATTCAAATAGCCTGAAACTTTTAATCGACAGAATAATAAATATTTAATATAAATTTCTGAATCTACTTTATGGTAAACTTATGAACATATATTCGGAAATAGAAGAGCCCGTGAAAAGAGCGTACGAAAAACTCAACGGCCACTCGTTTAAATAAATGAGTATTTTACAATACCTGTAATATAATAATATAATAATATAAAATAAACATAACAAAACACATACAAACAAATCGTGCTCTAAAATACAGTGTTGTGTTGTTAGTTCATGTAGATTTTTTTTTTATGGAATAGGAGGACAAACGAGCGTACGGGCCACCTGTTGTTAAGTGATCACCGCCGCCCACAATCTCTTGCAACACCAGAGGAATCACAGGAGCCGGCCTTTAAGGAAGGTGTACGCGCTTTTTTTGAAGGTACCCATGTCGTATCGTCTCGGAAACACCGCACAAGGAAGTTCAGATTCAAGATACACTTTATAATCTATAATACTAATAAAATACTTCGACTATCTTGGTATTTACCAGTGGGTCTCCTTTGCATAGGATGCCAGCTATACTATACCACAACGGCGCCTATTTCTACCGTAAAGCAGTAATGTGTAAACATTACTGTGTTTCGGTCTGAGGGCGCCGTAGCTAGTAATACTACTGGGCAATTGAAAACTAATGAAATAAGACTTAACATCTTATTTCTCAAGGTGACGAGCGCAATTGTGTGCCTCTCAGAATTTTTGGGTTTTCCAATAATCCTGAGTGGCACTGCATTGTAATGGGCAGGGCGTATCAATTACCTTCAGCTAACCAAGGCGGCGGCTTGTCTCGTCCATTATTGTCATAAAAAAATATCCTTACTAGCTTTGCCCATTAACATAGCACAAAAAATACTTTAATGTAAAAAGTTCTTATAAACATCTACTCTTATGTTTTAGGGCTACCTGTCTAAAATCAAACAAACTCTACTTCTCCCAGACAACTTGGCAACCCTACCTGTATTAAGCTCTGTTCAAACTGAGGGTATTAACACGCGGGACGCGGGACGTAAGTCGCTCGCGCCGATTGTGTCAGCTAACTTGTGTGGACGTCTTCAAATTGACGCGAGTAGTCGCTCAAGTTAAAGCGAAACAAGAGCGGGACGCCCGGCGGGGTTGTTTGATCTCGCAATGCCGTTCAATATGGAACTGTTTCTTGTGGTTCTTCTTCTGCTACTGCTAACAACGGTAAAACTTCATCTTCGAAATCAATAGACATGATTTTGCTCCACTGAAGAACCAAAAACGACACGCGGAAAGTCGCGTCAGTTTGAGAGGCTAAGCAAGCTTAAAAGCGTCTAAAAACCTTTTTTTTCGAGAGGAGTAAAATACATTTACGTATTGAAGAGCCCGGAACGGGGCCCATATGTCAGGCTCGGGTGTCCATGTAACCCCCTACCGACTAAAAACCTCCTCTGTGCTGATAGCTCTGAAGGCTTTTACAGCGAAGCCGGGCGGGGGCCTTGGAGGACGAAAATGTAGCTCACAGGCACGGGGCGTCTCGGAAGGAGACTCGAACCTCGGACCGCCTGCTCACTAGGCTGGATGGAGAGAAGATCACTAACGATCTAATATATCTGTTAGTGTCTAAAAAGCGTCTCTAAAACGCGTCCTGAGTCCCGCGCGTTGTTCGCCTTAGTTTGAACAGAGCTTTATGCGCACGCCGCGGCACGCCTACGCACATCCGTAAAACTCGCGGCCCTATTACATTACTTGTCCTTTATATCCGTCATAAATCCTATTTCTTATTACTTAGTCACGATTAATATGACTAACTTATACAATATCCATAATGGAAGAATTGGAAATAGACAAAAAATCTTATATCTTGGATGTGGTATAATTGTGTAAGGTATTGACTATTTGATATTTGAGTAAATTGTAATTGAAATGATTTGTAAAACGATGAAAATGTAAATCTTTATTAATTAAAAGAGTGGCAATGAGTTTTTTGCTACTTCTTCATTAGCTCAAACCTTTACGAAGTAGCGATAAATTAAATAAGAAAAAAACATTTTTTTTGACATTAATAAGTGTCATTTCAGTGACCCACACGAATAAAGTGATTTTGATTTGATTTTATTCTTTGTAGAACACAGCAAGTATTCCTTAAAAAATTGTCAATGTACAGTTTTAACTTTGTTACGAATTTTGTTCGACTATAAAAATAGCCTTACATCAACACACAGCAATATTGAGCACTCATATGATCGTACAAAAATCATTCAGGCGTTACAGAATTTAGAATGGAAAGATTTCAATCTCAATACAGTACACGGTACAGTGGGAGTTGCTGATGAAGTAAATCTACATATTTTATATCGATCCCAGAAGAACTTTAAAGAGTCCTTACATACAGTACTTTTCGTTTTTGTCTGATTTAAAAAAAATATATTTTGCAAAGCTAGTTTGACGTGTTTTAATCACGTGTAAAAAACTAGATTTTAATGTATGATTGGGGTAATTATTTAACTAATATATTATATGACTTCCATCTTAAGTCACTGTTGGTTTAGTGGTATGTGTAGTTTGCGAGGTAGCACGTTCAACTCCCAAGTTAAATGAATATTATCTAGAATAAATAATATACGTTTAAGTTTAAAATACTGACATGTATTAAACTTGAAATCTCCCGAGCTGTTAACCTATGGTCAATAAAAGGCATAAAAGGCATTTATTTTCTCAAAATTGATTCCTTTAGAATTCTTTTTGATCTCATTTATAATATACTAGACACTACTACCGCTTCGGAAACAGAACTCTAATTTCGTTAATTAAATAAAGTAAAACCGTCAGCTGAAACAATTTAAAGAAGAATATATAAATCTATAATGTAATTTTCAAAATACTCGGTTACAAGAAAACCCCTCTTTAGGTTTATGGAAAAAAAAAATTACCCTTTAGTGATAATGTCACAAGATCGCTGAGGTAGACAGTACAAGACACTAAATACTTTGCATACCAGGCGCCAGTAATAATGCGAAAACTGGATAAAATTTGCATCTATTTGATGTTTTTTTACGAAATCGAATACATTATCCTTTTGACGTCAAGCTCTTATGGATGTCATCGGCTTCAAGACGAATAATGCTCACATCAATTGCGTTTTATTTTCTATGTGATAAACATATTATTTACGTTTTGATTAAGTATTATAAGGTGTTTACCAGTAGATTTTTTCTTTATGTTTCCGTAGGAAAATTTTATTTTATACTTAACCATATTATAGATCGAATTGTCCCTACAAAACTAGTGCATGAAAATGATAAGTTTCCGTCGTGGTACTCTAGATCTTTAATAAAGTTAATTAAGAAAAAACTGAAAGCTCATAAAAAATGGAAAATATACGGAAGATCTAGTGATTATGATAGGTTCTCGGAATTACGCCGTGAAACAAAACGTTTAGAAGCAGAATGCTATGATTTATTTATTAATAAGGCCGAAAATAATATTTATAACAATTCTAAAAAATTCTGTGCATTTGTAAAATCTAAGCGAAGTAGTAATTGCATTCCAGACTGTATGTACTATGATGATGATACTGGATCAGACGGTCAAATGATAGCTAATATGTTTAACACATTCTTTAGCTCCGTTTTTACAGCCGATTCTAATACTAGATTTAGCCATGATAACTTACCATTAAGCTATACTCAAACTTTTGCGAGAACAATAGACATTACACGTGAAAAGGTAGAAAAGTACTTGTTAAAACTTGACCCAACCAAAGGAAGTGGTCCCGATCATTTACACCCAATTTTACTGAAGGCATGTAGTAGACAAATTTCAATACCTTTAGATATACTCTTTAGGAAATCATTACATTCAGGTAGTTTACCATCAATATGGAAAATGTCTTTAATTGTTCCCATTTTTAAAAGTGGTGACAGACATAATATTAAAAACTATCGTGGGATTTCAAAGATATCGGTCATCCCAAAATTATTTGAAAAAATTATCTATGACACTTTATTTCCTTTATTACGACCACTAATTATTCCACAGCAACACGGATTTGTAAATAAACGCTCGACGGAAACTAACCTTTGCGAATTTCTAGATGAAGTAATGGATGCCTTAAACAATGGATTCCAGGTAGACACAATTTATACCGACTATTCAAAGGCGTTCGATAAAATTTCGCATGCTCGACTATTATTTAAACTTGAGCGTATCGGTATTCAAGGAGATCTTCTAAGATGGCTGGAGTCGTATCTCCGTAACAGAACACAAGCGGTAGCTGTTAAAGGATTTATTTCTAGTTTTGTCCCTGTTACATCGGGCGTTCCTCAGGGCTCTCACCTTGGCCCATTGTTATTTGACATATTTATTAATGATGTTTTGCAATCTTTTCAAAATTCTAATATTTTACTTTATGCGGATGACACCAAACTATTTAAAATAATAAAAGAAAAACAGGACTGTGTTGACCTACAAAACGATTTAATTGAGTTAGGAAACTATTGTTCCGCTAATGACTTATACCTCAATGTTGACAAATGCTGTATGATAACATTTTCGAGGATAAAAATGCCAATTTTCTTCAAATATAAAATAAACAATAAACCCCTTAAAAGGGTGTCAGAAATAAAAGACCTTGGGGTAACGCTAGATTCGGCTCTCTTATTTGAAAATCATATAGACAATATGACAGCAAAAGCTTATAAAATGCTTGGTTTTATATTCAGACAGGGAAATGACTTCAAAAATATTCATACTTTTAATCTTTTATATAATGCTTATGTCAGACCATATTTAGAATATGCCTTGACTGCTTGGAACCCACGTTATACGAAATATATAGATGCTATAAAAGGGTACAAAATAAATTTATTAAAAGATTAAATTATAAGTTTCAAAATTGTAATACTCCTAAATTTAATTACCTATCTTTACAACAGCGTAGAGAATACAGAGATCAAGTTTTCCTTTTCAAAATATTACATGACTTAATTGATTCCAATCGTATTTTAAGTAACATTAAACTTAACTGTCCAAAGCATTATACACGTTCTATAGATACATTCTTTATCCCTGTTCGTAGAACTAATTATACTAGCAATTGTTTTATTATAAGAGCATGCAACACTTATAATAATAATTATAGTCACTTAGACATTTTTCATGGCAGCTATCCAACTTTTACTAAAAAAATTAAAGAATATCTTAAACATTCTTAAAATATGTCCAACCGATAAATTTGATAAATTTTGTTTCATTTGTATTTTTGTGTACTTTTTTCGCCTTATGTTTAATTGTATATAAAATCGTTATATTTTGTAATATATTCACTCCTACTTTGTTTATATTTAAGTGGAAACTTTATTGGCTTGTGTAATATAAATTATGTGTTACAATGTGTATATAACTTAAGCTGTTTGTTTTCCAATAAATAAAAAAAAAATAAAAAAAAAAATGTTATTAAATTTATTTGTTAATTCATTCTTAATAAGGGATAATTAACTAAGATTGTACATATAAATTATTGTGAAACCCACAGAATTATACACGTGTTGGTTTGGGTGAGTAACTAACTCGATATTAAACAAATTATTAATTTCAAGGGCTTCGTACAAAGTGTTAGTATCATATTAGACCAAGGAAAAATAGAGAAAATAATAATGAAATAAAAATAACATCAAAAAGTGGTTCGTTACACAAATTGAATTTAAATGAGCAGAGATTGTATTAATTAAGATTTTAAGATATCAAATACTAGTTTTTTGAATTTAGATGATGATTAGGTAAATATGTCTAGGTTAAGAAACTGTTCGTTGAATGTTTCTGTAAGTGTTTATTATATGAGATTTATTTGAAATATTTATTATATATTTATCATCATTTTTTCAAAACAAAATAAATCTTTTGACTTTATTTACGATACATTTCCGCGTTGGATAGCTAGGCTGATCCTGACTCCAGTCGTACGTTGGAGCTGACTTTTTTTTTATTTTAGTAACCTATTTTAGTAGTTTCTGACGAATTACTTTTGACGTGCAAACATATTTCAGCTTTATAATTTAATTTTAAAATGTAATGATGTGTATATTTTACTTATAACATAATATTGTTTGTCTTTTTTTGTATGCCTAACCCAGGTGAAATATGTAAAAATGTAATACACCAATAAAGAATTTGATTGATTGAATATGATGTGAATGTGGGCGGCGGTGATCACTTAACACCAGGTGACCCGTACGCTCGTTTGTCCTCCTATTCCATAAAAAAAAATATGTTAATAATGCGAGATTTTTTTTATCACGTATAAAATTTTTCGATTTTGTATAAAACTTAAAAATTACTTATTTACTTTCCAAAATATTTCTTAAGAACCTAAAAATTTTGTTAAAGTTGAGGTTTTAATTCTGACGAAAGTCCTACAATTAACAATTTTTTTAAAGATATTTGCAGGACATCAGCCTTAGCCAAGCAATTTTAACGATCCCCATTGGGTATTTGAATATACTAGAGCGTTGTGAAGGAGCTAATGCCAACGGTGGCTGACCCTTTACGACATGTCAATCAAAATCAGTTACAATATCAGTAGATTCGCTTACCTTTTCTATCTTGTTGTATCTCCGTTAGAAAGGTTCCTTTGTTTATATTTACGCTAGTATATTGTAAGTCTACGGTGTTGGTTTGCATTACAATATTGTATATTTTGCAAACATTCTTTTACCTTGAAATGCCTCGTGTGATAGTTTAATAGAGCGAACGACCTCATAACAAAGTTGGATCAACGGCAATCAATAAATTATTCGTTATGAATAAATTATTAGTTAATTTAAAACAAACATGGGCCTTACACATATATCTACTTAAGATGTTTAGTAAATTTATTATAGCTTTTATAGCTAACATTAATTGTCAGAAAATACAGTGCCTATAGTTTGGTTGTGTATAGTAAAAATAGGTATTTAGTACTTGATCATTTCTTTTTACTTGGTACATAAAAATCCTCTCAACCCTGACGTTGGCTGAATCGTCGACATCCAGTCGACGGTGCCATTTAAAAAAAACTTGTTTTTATTAGAATTAAATCATTGTAAAACTTACGTAAGTATTTACACTTCTCACTAATCATTACACCAATGTTCGCGGATAAAGCAGATCGTAGGCGCTGTTTACTTTTCAATTCCCAAAAATATTTTTTTTTATTTATTGTACAAAAAAACAACAGGATAGGTTTAGGTAGGAGGAATAGGTTTATGCATAAACAGTGAGTCAAACGCTCACCACAGCATTATATAGAAGGTAAGCTAAGTTTACATATTACACAAAAATATTGTTTAGGTTAGTTTTAATTTTTTTTGCTAGTGGCAAAGAGAATGTAATAGTACCTACAAGTACAGAAGTCTCACTCCGCAAAATCAATTAAAGAAATAGGGACTCTTGCGGCCATATGATAAGGTGTAATTCAAATAGCACAGCGTTGTTTACCTACATTTTTATTCACCTAGAAATTGCCTGTCTTTCTATCGCGTGATTCTTACCTCTTCTGACGACAATAGGGTTGTCTTCTTTACATAAAACTGTACCTACCTAGAATATGGTCAACTTATAGCTTCAAGTTTCTTGAGTTTCTTGCGCCCATTCTTCTCAGGTCTGAGGCAGTCTCTTTTGAATGGGTGGTAGATTTTGACGTTCAATAAGTGATTATAAATCCTATTTTGAATAAATATATTTGAATTTGAATATAATAATAGATCAGTTTTTTCTATAATATAAATAGGTATGGAATCAGAATTTTAAATCAATACTCTTTCGTTGTCAAATAGGAAATTTGCAACAAATGTAGGTATACGTTGGAAGACCACGACAAAGTCAAATCTACTTGTATAGGAAATAACTAGGTAGCTATCATGAATGGTAATTTATTATAATGATAATTACTTTATATTAGATTGTTTCAGCGTCTTTAGGGAGCTTAAAAAATAATGTTTGATCTCCATGATGTTTAATATGCTTTGCTTTATTATGTTTCTCCATTTTTAAATGCCGATCATTTAAAAGAACCGGTGAAGTAGGTGACAAACAATGCGTACGTGGATTTCGTAATACGTACTGCACGCTCAACTAACACTCAGAAGGGTTAAGTAAGGTAATAATAGTAGCTGAAAGCAATTGAATAGGTTTGGTCATATAGAATGTGAATGAAAATTCACTTTATTCAAAAAAACCATATATTCAACGACCAGGGAGCCGACTTTTGAGTTTCGAGTGCTCGAATTCATAACGACTGGTCAAGAATACTTCAAAATTCGATCGAAGCACAATGATCGGGTCTATGATCGGTAGATATCACAAAATAGGCCAGGTGTAAACGTTAATGTCAGTGGAAGAAGAAGAGGCAAATTAAGGCCATAAACTATGCCTATCGCTTTGGAAGACTGTATACAGTTACAAACTAACTGTTTATTTTAATCACTATTACACCACAAATAAATATTTATAACGTAAATTAAATAACTCCAGCGTTAATGAGCGAGTCATAAATTTTATTAATCATTAGTGATAGATGAAGGTAGATGCATAATGTTGCGATGCCTGTGGATAGTCACGTAGGCGATTTGGATATTAATAGAGGCGCGTGCCGTACTTAATTGCATGCAGAGATCACTGTTATGCGAGAGTAGGTCTATTAATAATATCCATGCTTTGTTCTTTCTTTAAGAATGAGACTTCGATTTAAACTTACCATATCGTTTTTAAATATACAAACGGTAAAATTGTTATTTTTTTTGCTATTTTAGTGTTAAAATTCTCTTAAGCATGTTATAAATAGACGCTAATAGTTGAGCCAACGTACGAATGTTTGATTATTATTTATTTGCTCATTCTCTTATATTTTTACGTTCCAGACGATTATCGGAATATTAGAAATATTCACTAATAAAGATTATAAAATCATTGTTTCTATAGACATTGTAAGATTATGTCATAGACTTATACTGGCGTATAGACAAATAAAGTGCGAAAGACGAGAACATCTCTGAAGGAGATGCAGCAAGATAAAAATCGTTTTTATTTCGAATCGATTTTGTTTTTCAAATCGTAATGTTCGTATTAAAGTCGGGTGGTCTATAGTATATTATTAATTAAGTATTAAGTCTATGGATGATATTTTCACCCGCTGCGAAACCAGCTGTATTCTAAATTCATGAAAAGAAAAGAAACGGTTGGTCGTCGATTTAATCATACGATATTATTTATAATCAAACGATATTACATTGTAATCCATATTTTATATTAAAAAAAGCCCGCTGAGTTTCTTGCGCCTATTCTTCTCAGGTCGGAGGCAGTCTCTTTTGAATGGATGGTAGATTTTGACGTTCAATAAGTGATTTTAAATCCTATTTTGAATAAAAATATTTGAATTTGAATCAAATAATGAAGATTTTTCTAATCATAATAATCATAGCACAGACAACGTACCTATAAAAATATACGACCCCACGTACTTAGTAGTCACAGTACTACTTGTACATACTTCACATTAGGTAAGAATAAAACCCTAATTATATCAATCAATATATTATGCATCCATTACATCCGCAGTGTATTGTAAATATTAGAGAAAATGAACAGTTTCAGTTTGCTTGTGCTGATTAAGAATTTCATAGTAAGGTCCATTTCAAAGTAAATTGGACTTATTGCATAAAACCATTCTAACTTAGACGTCAATGGCTAATGACTAGAGGCATACTAGAACGATATAGTCGAAGAATCAATCAAATTATTAGAATTTAGGGCCAATGCAACTCATTAATTGGATTGTCGATTAACTTCTGATAAAGATATAAATATATTTAATCCAATTAGTAGAAGCATACGTGACCAAACACAAGTGTGTCAACCCTTAATGTACAAACGCGTGATTATTGATCGATATTTTTAATAACTTATTAATGATCATCATATAATTTCAGGGACCATTTTCCTTATAGTAAGTGCAAACAGATCTTGACAGGAGGTACAGAACCGCTAGTAAAATCAAATGCTCTTTAAATCAAATCAAAATCACTTTATTCGTGTAGGTCAAGGAAATTTTCTTTTCTTATTACATTCAACACAACTTCGGAAAAGGTTGAGTCTTAATAAGAAGAAGTGCTAAGTAACTAATTGCCCCTCTTTTAAATCAACATGTGCATGTTCATTATTTTACAAATAATTTCAATTACAATATATATAAACTAATATATATCACAGCTATTCTGTGTAAAGTATTAGAGCGATATTAATTTTAGAAAATCTTTTCTCCGAACCATATATTGCTTACTTTACGCGTATTTCTTTTTTATGGAAGAGGAGGACAAATAAGCGTACCTGATGTTACGTGATCACCTCCGCCCACATCTCTTGCAATACCAGAAGAATCACAGGAGCGTTTCCGGCCTTTTAGAAAGGTGTACGCGCTCTTTTTGAAGGTACCCATGTCATTGTTCTGGAAACACCGCATAAGGAAGCTTATTCCACAGCTTGGTTGTAAGTAGAAGAAAGTTCCTACCACAAGAAGGAAGAAACCATAATTCGCCCAAGAACTACATTAACTATATATATTTCAATTCTGATTAATTAATTATATTTTTTGCTATTTTAGTGTTAAAATTCTCCTGAGCATGTTATAGAAAGACGCTGACATTGATACAAAGTACGAATGTTTTTCTATAGACATTGTATGATTATATCATAGAATTATATTGGCGTACAAAAAAATTAAGTGCGAGAGAGAACGCCTCTGAAGGAGATGCAGCAAGATAGAATTGGATACCAAATCTAAATTACTGTAATCAATTTTGTTTGTCAAATCGTAATAGTCAGCCACGCTTGGAATTAGCTTCGTAGGTAGTATTTTGAATATTAAACTCGTTAATGCACATATTGACTCCTAAGTTCCTACCGCACCAGCAAGAAGCCTTAATTCGCGTAAAAACTTCATTAATTATATATATTGCAATTGTGATTAATTAAAAATAAGTTTTTAGTTGATCTCTCGCTTTAATGCTACGGTAAAGAGATAGATACCCTTCTAGAACTATCTATCAAAGTAACAAATGAATCCATTTGAAACAATAACGAGTCAATTGTATGATAGACTGTTCACAGACGCTATTTATAGTATTCCGTGGGATGTAAATTCTGATGCAGCATTGTAATTTGAGATGACAGTGTAGGGCAAAGGGCAACGTTCAAACGTCCGGGAAAAACATATGCAGACGTTCGGGGTAAACGGACTTGGGAGCCAGAGCTCAACGTATTATGCATTAGGTGCATCTGTTGCCGGCCCGTTTCATTTCACTGAATCCACGTATATCACTTGTCCAATTCATAATGGAAATATTCAGGACAGAAAAACCTTGCGGCCAAGTAGGGACAATACCCTCTCAACGTGTGACAAACGAAAATATTATGAAGAATACTGAAACTTTTGTAGTATTTAAAAAATAAATTAGAATTGGACAAATTGAATCACTGACATTAGAACACTCATACAACAAAAAAAAATCATAATATATTTTTGGTGTAACTTTATATCTATACTAATAAATGGAGAGCCGGTTTTTTGTGCGGTTATACAGCGAAAACTACTGAACTTAAGGCTTTAGTATATGATAAGCTGGTGATTACTTATCCGGAATATATATTTTTTGACTTCGAAATACGTATATATTCACAATACAACTAATTCCATCAAGCAACTGAGATGAGTGGGCGAGTGGTACTCGATTTATATGGTAAAAAATCTTTTCTATTAGAGAAACAAAAGTGTTTAAAGGCTCAATAATAATAATAATAATAATAATAATAATAATAATAATAATAATAATAATAATAATAATAATAATAATAATAATAATAATAATAATAATAATAATAATAATAATAATAATAATAATAATAATAATAATAATAATAATAATAATAATAATAATAATAATAATAATAATAATAATAATAATAATAATAATAATAATAATAATAATAATAATCAGATAAGAAACAGCTACAATAATAATAATAAAAAAAAACCATATACCCTATTTATTATGATAAAAAAAAACTTTTATAACTCCCATTACAATTCAATCTAGTTTAGTTTAGTTTAGTTTCTTCTCTTTTTGTAATATTTGTAGACGGTCACTATTAAGACCTATAAACAAAGGAACCGTGTTGTGCACAGCTACTGTCAACAGGTCGACTTGGTACCTACTGAAAATCAGTGTTGGAATTGGGGTGATCCTTATTTCAATTCCAAAAAATACTGAGTGGGTGTCCTTTTCATGACGCCGTATTTTTAAATTTGTTAATTTTACTATATATATATATATATATATATATAATGATTTGTGTTGTCATGAATAAATAAATACTTTACTTTACAAAACAACGATTGCTAGGTTAGCTAGTTTTTAATATACCTCGTGCTCGTAATTTTAGAATAGTGACGTTGCAGATATTACTATTTATACGGGGTTTTCCAATAGGGACTTGACAATTTTGAATTTAGTTTGTGAACGCACTTTTTCACTTAACATAGAACTGTCACTGTCAGTTTATTCAGTAGACATAACCTTTTCATTAATCATCATCAGTGGCCGCTACTTTAAGAGCGTTAATTCCAATTTTCGATCGTTATTCTCGCCCTAGTAGACAAGCAGTAATAAGTTTAGTGAAAAAGTTTGAGTCTACATATTCGTTGTGTGGTGTGGGTCCATCGAGTCGACCGCTGCAAACGTGCCCGCGGTGGCCATATTATGAGCGAAGTCTAGTTCCATTCATAAATGTTTTGAATGTTACCCGATAGTAAAGTTATTGAAACATCTCCAATGGTTTTCATTTTATTTTGAAAAAAAGTTGTCAATTCCTTATTGGAAAACCCTTTATAAAGCGACACGGCCATTTCGGTGTTTGATTAAAATTATTGACATTATAATACACTTTATTCGTTATTCGAAAAGGATATTTTACACTATTGAAATATATGTCGTAAAAGATGTGCGTAGAGGTTGATACAATCTTGTTTGTATTTTAAAAATAAAATCTATTTTTTTTAGTTTAACTGTTTCTCAACCATTTTGCCCCTCTTCTCACAGGAATGACAAAGAACTTATTATTGATGTTTTTATGCTGGTTGCGTTCTTTTAGCCTTTCCTCATGGTTTTTGCTTTAAATTGTTGCGCCTTACACTTTTTTGAGCCTATTTTTAATGATAATAGAAGGTAAAATTGACTTTAAAAAGAAGTGCTCACAATAAACCTCACGAGAGAGTTCTGCTACATCTTCTTTTCAAACGAATCTGTGTCCTTAAAGCTTCTGAAAACTCGGGAAACTGTAGATTTGTTCTTTGCAAACATAAAGCAAAAACGCTGATGATTTTTATGCAATACTTAGGTACATATTCCGTATATATATTCATATACATGTAGTAAAAAACGGTTATTTCAATATTACAAACACACTCTTTTTTTTACAATTTTATTTATATGTATGTATGTATGTATAGATTGTTTGAAAACTAGATAGTTGAAAGGTTAAAGATCGCCAGATATATCTGTGCATGAAAGAGTGCTTGTTGTGATTGATCAATGAGGTTAAACATGAGTTAAATTGTTATTGGTCTTGACAAGGAGTCATATCAAATTTAAATAACAGACGGCCATGCGCGTGCGCAGTGGACACGGGTCTAGCGCGTGTTGCGTAGGCGCCACTCACACGGCGCGCGAAGCCCACGCCACTTTATTTACTTAATATCTTATCAACAATACGAAATATTTATCGTTTCATAGTAGAGGTCGTAATTGTTAACTAGTAAGTGGTATGGACCAGAGGTGGAGAGTCGTGTATTACGATTTGATCAGTAATTACCGAATTCAAGTTTTAACAATATTGAATTAAATAATATAAAGCTATACTACCTACTAGACGTGAATTTTAAAGTTAATATACCTATCTGTTATCTAGTTACCCCTATAGCCCAGTGCTTAGTAACCCTGCCTACTGAGCTAGAGGTCCCGGGTTCGAATCCCGGTAGGTGCATTCATTTATATGATTAATATGGATGTTTGCGAGTCGTGGATGTCTATATGTATTTATGTATGTTAAAGTAAGTATATTGTATTAAATTATCTAGTGACCCCTATCCTATAGCCCAGTGCTTAGTAACCCTGCCTACTGAGCTTGAGCTCCCGGGTTCGTATCCCGGTAGGTGCATTCATTTATATGATGAATATGGATGTTTGGGAGTCGTCAATGTCTATATGTATTTATGTATGTTAAAGTAAATATATTGTATCAAATAAACCGTTGTTTTGTACCCATAGTACAGGCTATGCCCAGTTTGGGGCAAGATAATTTGTGTAAGAGTGTGTCAATATTATTTTATATTATTACTAGCTTACCCAACAGACCTTGTTCTGTACATAATAATGAGATACTGTTTCTTATGAATTTGTCAATAATATTTCCATCAAGTATTATTTCGTAACATATGCTCCCTGTTGTTATAATGAAATTGTTTCACAGTAGAACTGTCAAACCATGCGTCAATAAATTCTCTCACAGAAAATATGTCCATACAAAACAAATATCTATCTATATCTATATATATATAAAAATGAATTGCTGTTCGTTAGTCTCGCTAAAACTCGAGATCGGCTGGACCGATTTGGCAAATTTAGGTGTTGAATTATTTGTGGAAGTCCAGAGAAGGTTTGAAAGGTGAATAAATAGCTGCAAAACAAAACAAATTTCTTTTTCCTTTGATGTGTCCATACATAATTTCTATCAGAGAATTTATTGACGCACGGTTTGACAGTTCTGCTGTGAAACAATTTCATTATGACAGCAGGGTGCATATTTTACGAAGTAATTCTTGATGTTATGATATATTATTGACAAGTTCATATAAAACATTATATTATTTATTATACACAGAACAACGTCTGTCAGGTCAGCTAGTTGGAAATAAAAATAATTATGTGTCCCTAATCGAAATAAAAAGTATCCTATCTCTCAAGTTGGACTAAACTGCACTCCATGAAGTAATCCACAATAAAATCCACGTAATTTAAATAATAATTCCACCTTCGCATGACACGCCACAAGTTAGGATATCATCCCCACCATCTGGATGTGTGGCGGTCCTCCACAGTGCGGTTTTCAAGGAGCTTTCTTCCACGTAAGCTGTGGAATGAGCTTCCTTGTGCGGTGTTACCGGGACGATACGACATGGGTACCTTCAAAAAAAGCGCGTACACCTTCCTTAAAGGCCGGCAACGCTTTTGTGATTCCTCTGGTGTTGCAAGAGAATGTGGGCAGCGGTGATCACTTAACACCAGGTGACCCGTACGCTCGTTTGTCCTCCTATTCCATAAAAAAAAATGTTAAAGATATATTTTTAAATTATCATTACAAGAATTTAAACCTTAGCGTTATGAGCTATTAATCCGAAGCATCTTGGCAACATAATCCGCATTTAGTTAAAATATTTACCTATTTAAAAGCACTTAAGGCACATACTTACAAGGTAAAATAAATTGAACCCATATAAACGAAATCTGCATTAGAAAGCGACATTAAAATTTAATAGACGCGAATGATTTGCAAGCTTTGATAGAACTTTTTGGTAATTTCGTATACATTATGTAAAATGCTTATTTAAAATTAGTATAGGCAATATATTTCCCATGCAAATAAGTCCGATGCCAATTGTTTTGCTAATAAGAATTTAAAAATGCTCGCTATTGACGTACGACGGTGGAATTAGAAGAAAATACTAATTTATTTGGAGCTCATAGCAGTCAAGATACAGAGATGAAATGTTGAGACCACCGTATCATTGGTAAACAAATTTCTAGGGTTACCTTGAAAATATAATGAAATGGAATGGGCTTGGTACCCAGATAAGAGATTAAAAAATAAAAAAGCATTTAATGCAGAATGTTGACTATAACGAAGACAAAACTGTCAGTACAATAATCATTATGAAGTTTTCCGAATATTAAGCAGCCTTGCAAATAAACACGGGAAACGTTATACGTCCGAATAAACCACGTAAGAAAAAAGTCTCTGTAATTTTTTTGCATATTCTTGGTTTACTCTCAAGTATAACTTTATACCAAGTTTAATTACTTTTTCTTACTTTTCTTATTTTACTCTTTCATCAATAAATAAGAATAAAACAGAAAATCAAGAACCTGATTATGACCTGACCTGTAAAAAGTGTTTATATTCTAATGAATATAACATTAAGTATATCATTCTTTGTAAAATACATAATATCTCACTTGATAAAATAATATTAATTATAATATAGAGAGGTAGAGAAAATGTTAGCTTTGCTCAAAAGATGAAGTCATATCGTCAGCTTTTCCGAGAAAAAATAGAAAAAAATCTGTGCTCCTAGCTCTTCAGTAATTTGATAGTGCTTAGTTGGCAAAATGGCTTTATTTAATGTAAATTTGATGTAATATATTAATGCGTCTGGTAATTATTCCTAAAATTAATTATTATTAAGTTTTACTTCAATCGCGCGTAAAGATTATACGCACACACTTTTTTTCTTATTATTACATTAGCTATTTATAAGTTCTTGTGAAAATTCTGCTTTAAAATCTAAATATAATCAAAGGATTAAAAAACATATAAAATTTAATAATCTATCAAATAATTATTTTTATTCATAATAACCGTCACAAAATATCCAATTAGCAAATTTTTAATATCAAGAATTGAACGTATGACCTACAAGGAAAATTTGTATCACTCGACAAAAATCCGTTCGATAAAAAGTTCTTAGTCCTTTCAACTTTCGCTTCAACTCACTTATTGAATTCCAAAATTACTGACATTAGTTTTAGTTGACGTTTATACTTACCAATTTCTACATAATAATTAATTATGTAAATTAACAGGCTTATTACACTTGACTGAATTTAGTCATCTAAATTCAGTCATTACTGAAAGAATACTGATCTCCGATCATGTTACAAGAAAACGTATCATACGATTTCCCTAAATCGGAATATAACATAATCACAATTTAAACTGAACCGTCAATTTGTGTTACACGACCATAAACGAGTACCACAATAAGAGATTTTATTTTTCGACATAAGGTCACTTCGATCCTATTCTCGGTTTGTTACGAGATTATGGCTACTTTTTTGATGCATATGTCATGGCGGGCTCTTGCCCGGGGTCGAGAGAGTGCTCAGGTCAAATGCCCCGAGAGGCATCTACATTCGATTATCACTGTGATTGTCCCCAGGTAGTATTTTAAGTTTCCTATTAATATTAACGTGGCTTGCTGCATATTCAGTGAACTCCGGCCATGGACCCAACAGTCGGGAGTTAACGAACACTCGATACATCAGTTCACTAAGACAATACAATTATATTTCACATATTTAACTCTAGATTTTGGGAATTCATTAATGCTTTATATAATGTCTTGTTTGGAACCTTTTCCGGACCAGTTAGCTCCACCTATTTGAAGCATTAATTGTTTCAAATTATCAGTAAGAATCATTGAGAGCAATAAAAGGTGCCGTGCCGTAGCTATTAAAATTAATGTGCTAATAAAAAAATACAAAAAATTAAATTAAACTTGGCTTAGATACGTTTTCTCTTGGACAGTGACCTAACTATAGTCTATAACAACGTCAGTGATGTATAACACTAAGGACGTGTAAAGTGGAGTTTATCTTTTTCTATTTCGAAACAGTGTTTAGCTTGTATTTAACTTAAAACGTCGTAAAACACAACATAAACGGAAGTGGTGCACGAACAAGTAAAGTAACGGATGCCATTTTTGTCTGTCATCTGTCATCATATAATCTAAATCTTACAAGACTATAATCTACCTGTTAGGCACACCTTAGACACTTAGACAAGCTTCGACTCGTGTTTAAATATAAGCAATGTCAAAGGGTTGTTGAACGCTAAATAACATAAAGACACAGATTTGTAATGCTCCTTTGGGATGCCGGCTAGTTTACGACCACAACGGCGCCTATTTCTGCCGTGAAGCAGTATAGTGTAAGCATTATTGTGTTTCGGTCGGAAAGGCACCGTAGCTAGTGAAATTACTGGGTAAATGAGACTTGTCATCTTTTGTCTCAAGGTGAACAGCGTATTTGTAGTGCCGTAGAATTTTTGGGTTCTTCAATAAACTTGAGCGGCACTGCATTGTAATGGGCAGGGCGTATCAATTACCATCAGCTGAAAGTCCTGCTCGTCTCGTCCCTTATAGTCATAAAAACGACGACCGGCGGCGACGTTTAGAATTCTGGTTTCAATCATAATTCAACACTTTCCAAAAGGTGAACGTATTGCTCGTCGCGTGCTTTTTCTCATAAAAAAAAACTCTTTTAAGACCAGTTTACGCTTACTTGTATTGAGATCGTAAATTGAATTCAATTATTTTTATTCAATTAAAATTCAAAATAGGATATGATATCACTTAAAGTCAAAACCTACCATACATTCGAATGCCTTATACCTGAGACGAACGGGCGTAAGAAACTCAGCGGGCTTCTTTTTTTTATACAAATATCGTTACAATGTAATATCGTACAATAAAACTTAATATTTAATAGCCTGTGGGCGGTCGCTCCATTCCCAATGTATGGTATCATTATGAAAGTCATTTATGTTATAGTAATCTTTACCACACAAACTTTCTTTAACAATTCTTTCGTAATACATTTGCTTTGAACTTTTTCTGGGATCTTGTTATAAAAGCATATACATGGCACCACAAAAGACTTACTTACTCGACCGAGTAGTACCCTAAGATCATTTATACGTCTAGATAGAGTCTCTTGTTGTTAGACAACCGATAATAACAGGCCAGGAATATTCGTTGAGTGTATGTGACAAGCCACGTCACGTCGTCACTCGCGAATTGTATGACACTTTGTGCTAGTGTACGAAAATTGCTCAATTGATTTTTCACAGCTGTCAAAGATTATAATAGAATTATCTAAGGTAGTATAGTAAGTGGTACGCATCATGAGTTTGTCTGTTCGTGGTGTTAGCATAATGGTAATGACAGTTTCTAGCAAATTCACTTATGTGTCTATGAACATACATATACCTAACATTATCAAGAAAATATTGAGTGGCCACGGTTCAGATGTTTATTTATTTAAATTTTTGTCTGAATGATTCTCTCTTCTTCTTCGGCGTTACACTCTTGTCAGAGTGGTCGTGGTCATCATGTCGAGGTTAGTGGCCTGTTTCACAATGCGAATGCCTTTTCTTCTTCTCGTGCATTCGTGCAGAGTACCGTCGGCAGCTTGCCTCACTTGGTTCGTCCACCTCATCGAAGACCTGCCTCGTGGTCTAGTGCCCTCGACTTATTGAATGATTCTCTAGGAGGTTATAAATATCGCGATAACCCTTTTCTGCAGTACCACAATCACTTAACACCATCAGATGACCAGAATGACTATTTTCCTTTAAAAAAATGTGATGATGTGCTAACTCATATAATTCTCAATTATCTTACTCATAGACATGCTAATATCTCTAAAAAATTTAAAAGAAAATACGAGGCTAATAGTAAACGTCATTTCAATTTCAATATTTAGATGAAGTTGAATAGTTCCGGATCCGAATCAGTAAGCGGGAGTAGTACGGAGACCGACTCGCTGAGGGCCCGGGCGGTCTGTCGGGTTCATTGCACTCACTTCGGAAATCACTAGAAGCACTTGGCCCCGAGTCAAATTATTAATTTATTGAAATATCTATGAATAATTCGGTAATAAATGAATTGTAATCCTCACTTCGGGAAACTTGCGTACGGAAATTTATAAGGAAAAATACTTTAGTACAAAAACTGACCGGTAAGTCATCCCGTGCGTCAAAATGGGATTGTAAGTTTGGAACAATGAAAAATCGTCAAATATTGTTCATATTTTTTCTGTTCCGTGGTTCTTCTAATAGGCTTAGAACGTAGTTATTTAATTCCCCAACTGTCATTTAGAGAAAGCTCAAAAACAATTGAGGGTTCCGTTGAATAACAAATTACTAACAATTAGAAATAATTTTATTCAATTCAAAGTAAGTTTGCAATTCTTTACTTTACTTAGGTACTTTCCAATCTTTAAAGTATAAGTTGAGTTAAATAAATAAAATCTTTATAGCCATACAGAGCATTACAAAAATAAAATACATTATATGTAATAAAACAATAGGCAAAAGGAGTGTGTTTCACCTGACGTGGGATCATGGATTCATATTTCCATGTAGCGTTGTTTTTCAGCCATCCCCTTCTCCCCATGGTATTCAGTGGGAGTGGATGTATAATGGCTCCCCGATTACTTACTTAAATCATACTTTAAAATTCTCCAATGATACTTACAAAATACAGGTAGAAATTTGAACTGAATGATCTCAATAATAGATATATTATGTATGAATGAAATCATAATAACATTGTTCATTATTTTCATCTTTGTCTTCGTCTCTATAGTACGTAAGCTCTAGAAGCGGTCACATACGTACATATTTATTGTCTCATTAGATGAGCTATTGTAAGCGGGCCCACCCATGATGAGGCGACCAGCTACCTGCATTAGTCTGACATCTATATAGGGTCACAAAAAAAATATCTTATATGTTTAAAATCTGAATCTCGAAAATCGATCTAGCTACGTTTCAATTTTAAAAAAATGTTGATTTATCCGTGTTTTAATGAGAAACTGCTACAATAACATTAGAATACAAAGGTAAATTTCGCCACTATATAAAAGACTATAATAGCTCAGATCACACAGTTTCCCGGGTGAGACAGAAGACCACTGTTCGAATCTGGATTTCCTATTAGTTTTTTAATATTTTTCAAGTTTTGTACATTCTTAAAATCCGAGCAAGGCTCGGTCGTCCAGATATAATTGTGTACTTATGTGAGCACGCAAGATTCTTCTTTGGCGTAATAAAACAAGAATCTTTTAAAAAATATTCCTCGTGCTATTTTACATTTGCAGGAAAAAAATTATTGTAATAAAGAATGTATTAAATACAACCAATAAAAATATTATTATACTGTGTAATTTAGTAAAAAACGTGTCGTAAAAAATTAGGGAGAAATTATGTTTTTTTTTATTTTAAAACTTATATATAAAGTGAAATTATATACTGAAATTAATTTAATTCTCGTCCATTGGTTGTAGTTCAGTAGACATATGAGTAACAAGAGGCTTGGTAGCTGAAGTATGATACAAATGGTCTAGTTCAGCAGCTAACGTGTGTCGAATTTTCGTGACGGAGTACGCGCGCATCGTAATAATTCTCTCTAACAATTTTTCCCTAAAGCTTGAAGGATAACTTCAAATCATTATGATCATCATCATCAGCCGGAAGGCATCCTCGGCTGGACAAAGGGCTCCTCCAAAGATTTCTCCACGACGATCGGTCCTGCGCTGCCCTCATCCAACGTATTCCGGCGATCTTGACCAGATCGTCGGTCCATCTTGTTGGCCTACCAACACTGCGTCTTCCGGTGCGTGGTCGCCATTCGAGGATTTTACTGCGGTAACTTTGGTTCTCCTACGGATCTCCTCATTTCAGATTCGATCTCGCAGGGAAACTCAGGGCATAGCCCTCTCCATTGCCCTCTGAGCGACCATGAGCTTTCTCATAAGGCCCATAACTTCTAATAGAGGTGCTCAATTTATATTTTTTTATGGAACAGGACAAATGAGGGTACGGATCACCTTATATATACGGCGATCACCACCACTGCCCTTGATCTTTTGGGATGCTCGCGCTGGAAAAATCACAGGGTTACCGGCGTTATACATCGGTCTACGCGTTCTTTTGAAGGTGCTGTATCGTCCTGTAAACATAATGGGTATTTTTTACACCTATGTATACTCTGAAATTCGAAAATACGAAAAAAAAAAACGATTCGAAAATTGTTCGAATAAATTATTATTCTTGTATTTTTTTTTCTCTACACTAACTTGAATTTCTAAATGTTTTCGAGGATCAGTGACTGGATATCAAATATGATGAGCCCGTTGGAAATATTGCACATATGCACGTCAGGGGCGAATTGTTGTTGTTCGATGTGAGTATATTTTGGGGTAATAGGAATGTTTAAATAAATAATGCCAATTTAAAAAAAAAAAAAAAAGGAGCAAAAAACCACCACTTAAAATTTACTAAATTTGTGAATATTATTTTAGTGTATTTTATTACAATCATTTGCCAGAAGATTCCATACATAAAATAAAGTCGGATAGATTTTATACGAGGAAAATTGAATTAGTTCGTACGTCTTAGCATTGAATTCTCAAAATTCTTTTAATTGGTTGTTTATTCACATTACATCAACATTGTCAAATATCGAATAGGCGGTATACGCGTACGATCAACATTTCGCTTAATTACCCAGTTTCGTTGAAAAAAAAATCCGGTTGAATACCGCGTCATTTTGTGAAACTATGTTGATATAAACTTATTTAATTCATTGATTTGTTTTTTACTTTTTCCGACAACTGAATTGAAAAATTGAAAAACATCGTGTGATACACGCGTGTGTTGTTTATTGCAAGACTGGTGACCTTAAAAACCCTCGCCTTCCGCTGGGCTTCTTAACAGCTCGTTTGCAATAATCTACTATCCACTCTTGTATAACAATGTGCTTTTTGTTTATACTGTTTTCATAAATAAGCTAAAAATAGTCATAAAATATCATCGAATGAGTTGAAACAACCTGAAACTGTAAGTATTGCGAAAACAGTTATATCTTGTTAAATCTAGTACATGGATTAAACTTTATCTGTAGGACAATATTGACATCATTATCATTGTTTCCACATTTTTTATTGCTTTTTCCAATTTACTTGTTCATTTCCATGAAAAATACAAGATAACAAACTATTTTCGTGACCGAACACTATTTTTAAATATTTTTATTGATACAATACTTGTATTGTATAGTACTGTTCAACAACGTGCAAGGATGGTTTGTTTATTATTCCACTTAATGGAAAACGAAAAAAAACGAGATAGGAGTGCGCCAGTATTATCTTCATTTTTCGAAAAATGAAAACAGATTTGGAAAGATTATTCCACAGCTTAGCTCTTCTTAAGTGGCTAGAATCAAAACGCTTCTTCTGTATGTAGGTGGTAAGGGTGAAAGAAAGAAGATATATGGGTGAAAAACTGTCTAGCCCGATGGTGAAATGGAGACAAGAAATAGAGAGGATTTTAATCATACCACTCCTAGGAAAACTTTTCGAAATGTAATTCGTAAAAAACAGCGCGTGATCATGATTCGGTGTTTCATGTTTTGCGGTCAAACTTCAACTGCAGATATAGACTTAATAGCTCGGTGCTCAATGGATTCAATGTTTAAGTTTTTTAGGTGAATACCCGATGCCTTCGAGACTGATCGCGTTGTGGTATATTTCCTACAGATATTGTACAAGTTTGTACTATCCTACATTTTTTAGTTCCATACCTCTAGAAGATCACTTGGTTAAGCATATATATATAATCTCAATAGTCTGTAGTATTTATACTTAAGTATTTTTTTTACAGGAACTATTTCCAAATAAGTGGTTTTCCTATTGGTCTTTAACTAGTGAAAAGTGTTAATATATATTATTCCAGAAATTATCCACAAAGATGATGTTATTATGTTCGTAAATTGCTATCTCATTTGTCATACTTTTACTACGTATTCATTGAAATAGGCATGGCTCATACCAGGTAAACAAGTGCATTGCTAAAGTTATCTACTAGCTTATGCGTCTCAACTTCTGTTTTCCTAGTACCTACGTAAATTGTGGACTAGATTTAGTTTCATAATAAAAACATCTACAGTTATAAGTTAGAGATTTTCTTTCTGTAGATCGTTCTCCTCTTCTTACAAATGAAGAAAGAAGTCCTGGCTCAGAAACATAAGGGAGTGGATTGGCATATATACAGTTCAAAAGCTATTCTGCCTAGCCATAGACAAGGAGAAGTTTAAGAAAGTGACTGTTGACCTCTAGTAATTAAGAGGCACGTGAAGAAGAGAAGTATTTTCGGCTGCGAATGAATGACCTATAGCTGTATCATATAAGTTATGAATTCGACTCTTTCTGCTATTTCTTAGGTTAGTCTCATGGAAGAGAATGGAACTTCCTTGATGCTGGGCGATTACCCTCGCCCATAGAATACTCGAGAGGTTTACAAACTTCGGCAAACCTAGCATCCACATATGATGCCCCTGCATCATCATCATCAGCCGGAAGACGTCCACTGCTGGACAAAGGCCTCCCCCAAAGATCTCCACGAGGATCGGTCCTCCGCTGCCCTCATCCAAAGAATTCCGGCGATGTTGACCAGATCGTCGGTCCATCTTGTGGGGTGCTTACCAACACTGCGACTTGCGGTACGTGGTCGCCATTCGGAGACTTTACTTCCCTATCTTTCCGTCAAGCTACGTGCCCTGCCCACTGCCACTTTAGTTCCGCAATCATCCGGGCTATGTCAGTGACCGGTTCTCTTACGAATCTCCTCATTTCTGATTCGATCTCGCAGGAAAACTCCGAGCATAGCCCATTGCCCTCTAAGCGACCATGAGTTTTCTCATCAGGCCCATAGCTAGCGACCATTAATGGATGATGCCCTTTATGGGTACAGTAATTATATTTTGTTCAATGATGGCTTATAATCGAATACCTTTTGATTTTTCTGAAGGTAATAGTAGATTAGTAGCCATGGGCTGTAAGGCATCAATTGCAGCCCGAGATATTTAGGCACGAGCGCAGCGAGGGCGTCTATAGTTCGAGGGTGCAATTGATGCTTACACCCGAGCTAACTACTCTGCTTTACATCTCGATTGTGAGGTAAGTAGAAAAAAACTGGCATTACAATAATAAAATATTGTTAATTGCTGCTTCAGCTTCCATTTTCATTGAATCGGGAGTGCAGCATATATCTTCATCACTTGCAGAACTTATGTTTTTTTCCTAATTAGCACGTAATTATAAAAAAATCCCAAAAACAATCAATATTTAAAGTAAAAGTTTTCTACGCCTTTTTTCATCTTTTTTTTTTTATTATTTTTTTCAAGAACGAAATTGAGCTTCGCGGTACGATATTTAAAATTGATGACTATTATACTCATACGAAGACAACGCTGAATAGCGAAGCTCTTTTGTAATTGGGCTGAATGCATGATGTCTATTGCTAGTATGATGGTTAGATGTACGCGAGCGTGATGTACCCTAGAGCGCTAATTGGTCACCTACAAGCCCCATTTGGGGGTAATAAGGACCTACCTTACCTTACCGAATATGAGAGATGTAAAAGAGAGTTACTTACAGGGTTTAACTATAATGATTTTTATTATTGTGATGATGGTCAAAGATCACTGTGGGACATACTATTCTGTAGCTACACCGGAGGCATCTTACGAGCATTGCCAACTCTTTTAGGTCAGTGTAATTTCGAATAAACCTGGAAAGAGCATTTAATAAGTAAGTTTTTAAAAATATTAGATACATATTGTCAGTTTTAGTGAGTAAGACATATTTTTTTTCGATAGGAGGAAATTACATTTACGTATTTAGACCACCAAACGGCGCCCGCATGTCAGCCAAAAATCAGCTCAGATGCGCGAGGCATGTCGGGGACGAGTTCCCTTTCGAGACGCCTGAGAACCACAGATCGACTGGGCGCTAGGCTGGATGCAAGAAGATCATTAACGATTTAATACATCTGTTAGTCCACTGTACAACTGTCCATAAGACATCTTTGTGCCTTTTAAGACACTTGGCCCATGAGGCCAAGAGGTGCGTAGAATATACAAAGTACTATCTACGTGCGTCTATAGGCCTACTGCAGACCCAAGCACTGGCAGCTATTTCGGTCAACGGATCAGCCCAGCTATGCAACGTCCGAACAATTCCTGCCAGTATTCTTGGTACACTTCCTCGTAGTGACATATTTTATTACTTCATATAATTAATTATTAAGCATTGTTTTAAATAAATATAATCTACTTATCTTAACGTAACTTCTTAAAACTTGTTAACCTATAGTATTTTTTATTTTTATTAATTCATATTATTATGTTTAATTGAGTTCATATTATCCATTATAGTAACTTCATTAACATTTATTTTATCTTTTTCATTACCAATTGACGTCATTCACATAACGATCAAGATTAGCTTAAGACTTAAAATAATTTTATTCGTTCGCCTAAAATAGAAACGAAACTTTATCAGTTTAATAATATTTTAACGATGTTTAATTGACAAACTGTCAAGACCCTTTATCTTAGGAACGAATCGAGATATCGACTTGAAATTAAAATGATATACTCGAGTCTACAGTCTCTTCAAGTTGTGAAAAAAAAAATATTTTAAGCTAACGTAAAAATATGGCCTTTTTTTTCGCAAAGAATGTAAGTATATTTGGACACTCTCAAGGGAATGCAAATTCCGTAGACCTAAAACTATGAATTTTGGCAAGTAATGCCGCCGTAAATAAATCTTAAAAATAGGGTTTAAGTTCACTGTGTCATGTGGTAAAGGGCTTCATTGGCACAAACTAAAACAGATGTTTTAATTATTTTTATGATGAATATGTTGTTTACGATTTATGACGAAGAACGAAAAAACCTTTTCCCTTTTTATAAGTTAGTGTCCATCTACTAGGCTTCATAAAATTGCTAAATCTTTTAAAATGTATTGTTTTATATTTTATAATAAATTACCAAATGATATTAAAATGTTTCCAGTTAAAAATTTTAAATGTGTCGTAAAAATAAATATATATCTTAGGCCTATTATAATTCGAAAGATTATTTGAATGATAAAGATTGGGTGGGTTGGTTGGGTGGGTAGTTTTATTGTTAATTTTGTTATACTCATTTGAATGCTATTGTAACTTTTGTATTTCATCCTGACTTGCACTGAATAACTTTTAAACTTTTACAGTGAATAAAGTCTTTTGATCTTTAGTATAGGTTACCTAATAATTAAGCTAACTAAGCTATTAGACCTGGATTTGTTCACCACTCCAATTAGGCAGGTTGAACAGCTCCTTACCGAGAACTTTTCCAATCAGGTGTAATTGTAAATTTTAGTTACTTTGTTATTTTTTTTTCTTTATCATTTTATATTATTTTCGTTTTTTTTGTCCACTTAACTCTTAAATCATATATCCATTCCTATCTGTGAAAACTTTTAATTATCCTTCTGTAATTATGTATATAAGTTATTTTTTTAACCTAGCTGTAAGTTTTCTAAAAAATGTAAAATAAAAATATTATGTACGAAACCTACAGTGGGCGAGTACACCTCGCACTTATTCGGTTATTTAATTTTTAATTTTTAATATGCACAATGTTAAACTAAAGACAAAATTGCAGTCTGTTAAATCGTCAGTAATTACGATCTAATTATCATAATTATATACCAGTTATTCATAATTAAGGAGCTTGAATAATTAACTGTTGATAACTTACTCAATGCATCAAGCAGTCGAATTTAAGGCTAGCTCTTGACAATGTAGTTCGACTTTTTTGAAGGTATGACATTTGAATGTACAAATTTAATTTGTACCAAAATTCATGGACTATGCGGGAATCAAACCCGCGCCTCTCGGGTTCCGTCCGAGCGCTCATACCAACTGAGCCAACCGTCCGAGTGACGCGTCGACAGAAATTTTTGTATGTCTTGTTCAACTCTCAGGTTTTGGCTCCATCCACTGGATCTACTTTACAGTTGATAACCTGCTCAAGCCCAATAATTGCATATTAGGAAATTGACTTAGACGTCTTGAGATTTTTAAAGTAATATCCCTCACTTATAGGATTAAATATAGAAATTTTATTTGTACCAAAATTAATGGATGTTGCGGAAATCGAACCCGCCCTTTTTAGTCCATACGATGCGGTGGCTTCGCCGGTGGAAATTTTTATACTTTTATCATAATTGTAGTGTGTTGAGAGCCGCACAGCGTACAGATAATTCAACTTATTTGAATAACGAATCAATGTTTGAAAGAAAATAATGTTTTAGTTATATAAGGCTGATATTATATGTTTTCCCCCTGAAATAGCAGTAATGAACAGTAATCAAACTGGTTTAAATTAAATTTGCCAGTTGTTTATAAGACAGTGAAATGTGCCATGAGCAATCTCGCGTTAAGGTCGTATTACTTCGCAAAATACTAGATTTTCACTTGCCCGACCCAATTTCCTACTAAAGTAGTTTAGGAGCATTGCAAAGAAACAGATATAACACTGCAAATTGCAAACATGTGAAACATTTCAAACGGATTCCAACTTAAGAAGACTGGCCCTAGACGTGAAACCCTTAATAGGGAACGCTTTCTTCTTGACTTTGAAGACTTGGAGTGAAATCATAAGGGGAATGCTCAAGATTGTGATGAAGATGTAACGTCAATGTTTTGTGTCCCAACTAGAAAACACATTATCATACATAAAGTGAGAGATAGATGAACAACGACTATATATTTAGATGTATTAATAAAATCCCAGACTATCCCTACAGAGCTCGTATGGATAGCATCATCATATCAGCTGGAAGGCGTCCACTGCTGGACAAAGGCTTCCCCAAAGATCGCCATGACGATCGGTCGGATGCGCTGCCCTCATCCAACGTATTGCGGCGAGTAAGAATAAAATAATCATTGAGAGCAAAATTTAAAGAAATTATTGACTTTTGCTTCTTTTTTTATTCTTGATAATGTTATGTATGTCATAACCCTAATGTTAACACCAGGAACAGACATTAACTTATAATGCCTAGTACTCGGCTAATTTCGATTGTCGATTTAGTAAGTCTTTTGTGGGGCGATGTATGTACTTTTACAACCAGATCCCAGAAAATGTTTGAAACAAAGTATTACGATATTCACAAGAAATGTTAAGATTTCGATTGTGTGGTAAAGGTTACTATAATATAAATGACTTTCTTAGTGATGCCACAGATTGGGAATTGAGCGACCGCCCTCAGGCTATTAAATAATAAGTTTAATTGTACAATATTACTTTGTAAACATATTTTTGATGAAAAAAAACGCCCGCTGAGTTTGATGCGCCGATTCTTGTCAGGTCTGAGGCATTCTTTTTAGAATGGGTAGAATTGACTTTCAATAAGTAATGTCACATCCTATTTTGAATATAAAATGTTGAGTTTGACTTAGAATTTGATCAGATCGTTGGTCCATCTTGTGGGGGCCTACCAACGTACGTGGCCGCCATTCGAGGACTTTACTGCCCCAATAGCTATCTGTCCTCCGAGCAATGTGTCCTGCCCTGCCACTTCAGTTTCGCAATCATTAGGGCTATATCGGTGACTTTTTATAGATTTTATATCTAACAAACAGAAACACTTCACCAAAGCGGTTGCTGATTACAGGTAGTGTACAGATAAACACAAAGATTTGTTTTGAACAATCCCCCTAATACAGTAATTTGCCGCAAGGAATGAAATCATCCATTATTTCATAACACTCCTCACGATAAATGATATAAATTGTAACGTCAAGTACGTCTTAGCAATTAATTGATATGCTCTTGCTTGAAGCAAGTAGGCGTCACAAAAAAGATGACCCAGGACTATTTATAATACTTTATCCTTTTTGAGGTTAAAACTTCTTTAGCATCGTTGTGATTTGAAAAGTCGATGAAACGAAAGAGCGAAAATAAAAAGAAACACAATAAATTCATAAGATTTAACATAAATTAAGTGAGACATTATACATGATGAGATATTAGTACTAGATCAAGATTAAAGAGATCAAGAGATAATAGAGATCAAGGTTAAAGAAGAGATTGTCTTATATATGACGCGAATATACCTTAATATATTCTGACGTCATGCGCACGACGTTTTACTACATAGACACCAGGAGAATATAAATATGATAGCGGTGATAGTAATGTCTTTCATAGCGGCTGGAAACATGTGTCAACCTAGCAACATCTGCCATGACTTCATATGCATTTTAGAGGTTCGTGCACAACGCAGTTTTCACTGCTGACATGTGTACTTTCTACGCACGCAATTTTTACCTTTGGAGGAGGACTTTGTCCAGCATTGGACATCTTCCGGCTGAAGTCATGATCCTGTTCTTCGGCGATGCTTCATCTTTTTTATAAAAACTGTTTTATAAAAAGTTACCAGATCGTTCCCATTCATATCAGATAATCAAACGCTGTCATATTTTTCTTCTAACATATTAATCTTAGCAGACATAAATACTAACATCTTTGTTTATACAGAAAAACAAAATTAAGATAATATTACTCATAAGTTTAGGAAGACAATGCAAAGCATAAGGTCGTTACTGTTTTCATATTTTGACGTCACGTGGGGGTAATAGGTTACAATTCAATACAATGTGTGAGACGGGATAAACCCGACATAAACAACCATTTTTTCCGCGAAAAAGTGTGTGAATTGGAAATACCAGAAATTCCTTAAAATATACAATGTTTTGTTTTGAAGAGGTTTAAATTAAATACATAGTAATTCATTCTATTTAAGGCGCCGCACAGATGTTGAGTGATCGGAGCGCGACGATTCGATTCCTATATAAAAAAAATGTTACTATCTAAACGCAAAACATACATATTTATTATATTCTCGATTATTTAAGTAATTAGGCCATTTTTTTCTAGCCTTAATTTGGAGTAATCGTAACAAAATTATTGAGTTTTGAGAGCCATGAAAAATAAATTAAGATAACTTCTAAAAAAATATTGATAGAAATACGTAGGAATCATATTATTTTGTGATTCCTCTGGTGGTGCAGGAGGTGGCGGTGATCACTCATTTACTTTTGTTTCTGTCCCTTCATTAAATTATACATTTAAAAAAAATGAGATAATTTGTAACAATATTCCTGTTATGTCCGTCAGAAACACACTAACATGTTGTACTTGACGTATTAACCTCACATAAATATCAATACAAGCGTATGCAACATAGACCTAAATATAATATCGTATAGAGTGGGAGGCTCCTTTGCACAGGATGCTGACTAGATTATGGAAACCACAACGGTTCCTATTTCTGCCGTGAAGGAAGCTAGTGAAATTATTGGGCAAATGAGACTTAACATGTTATGTCTCATGGTGACGAGTGCAATTGTAGTATTGTTCAGAATTTTCGGGGTTTTCAAGAATCCTGAGGGGCACTGCATTGTAATGGGCAGGGCGATTCAATTACCATCAGCTGAACGTCCTGTTCGTCTCGTCCCTTATTAACATAAAAAGAATACACCCCTGACAGCCGGGTAATGCGTGAGCAATTTTGATTTGTCAGTGTGTGCGTTAGGTAGCGATTTAGATTAGCTTTCAGAGATGGTCTTCTACCTATTTTTTTCATCTTCATTTTCATCATAACACATTGCAACAACACTTGGTAACATCATGAAGCTACATCAATTCGTAAAGGGGCCATTACATGGCGAGAAGAACTGATAAAAAACTTCCAGCCCATCTTTTAAAACATATATAATTATGCAATATTTTAGGTGGCCTGTGCAGAACAATACAAGAACCATGTATCATTATCCTCTATATAATCTACTATACTGTAGTAAGCCTTCTATGTTAAAGAAGCTTAAATATATATTATTGCTTAAATATATACGCTGGTATGTTTTAAGTCATTGATGAAAAGACGCGGACTTCTATGTCCGCTACACAAAGACATTTTTAACCGCACTGCCAGTATAGTGCCTTATATTCGGTCAATTGTTATTATTCCTGCGTTCCTGCTACCAGAGCCTTGTTATTGCAATAACTGCGTAAATATGACGCAGACAGGATTGAGTTACATAAATAAATAATTTTTGAATAAAAATGTGTTTTTGTATTAAACGCGTAGCTCTTTTCTTTGTTCAGGAACTTATTTTCCACAGGCGGGGCATCTTATGCTAAATATTTTGATACTTTACATATTTGGGAACATGACAAGTTCATGGTCTCGTATAGAATTAAATTACATACTAATGGATGCTGGTGACTTTGTTCGAGTAGATTTACTCGTCTAGTTTCATAACTTTTTTCTTTGTAAACGGATAAGAATGAAACAAAATACTTAATGTCACGATGAGTTTTCTGCGTGTTTAAATTGGTTTAACCCTTAGATCATGTAAACGTCTAGATAGACTAGACGTGGGTAACACTGAAAATGCTTAGAACTGACCAGTTAGAAACATTGCTAATGAAAATTTTTTTGAATTTCAATTTTAGAACCCTTTGGTAGCCTAATGTAGTATATTGCATTCATTTGTCATTTGTTTTTGTGAATTGGCGGCAAATCTAAAACTCTTGTTACACGTGAAAATGAACCTAACGCGAGAAAATTTACGGTTAATGATTTATTATGAGTTTCATTGTTGGCTTACTCAACAACAAAGCTATGATAGGCGGCGATTAGCATTTCTTAATGAAGCCCGAGATGGCACGAGATGGTGCCACTATTTACAATTGGTTTAACGAGTTTAAGCGTGGACGTAGCAATCTCAATGATGATCCGCGTGAGGGACGTCCTTTAACAGCGACCTATCAGCAGATACGGGCAAGCCTAGGCATTAGTATGAGTCAAGTTCAAAAAATATTACTCGAACATTTAGGCGTCAGGAAGCTTTTTACCTGAAGGATTTCCCATACTTTAACCGACGACCAGAAACATCTTCGCATGGACTGTTGTCGCCAAATATTAGATAAGTTCAATGGCGGTAACTCAAATGCTGTATTTGACATCATCACAGGTGATGAAAGCTGGATATATTGCTACGAACCCGAAACCAAAAGACAATCAGCTCAGTGGGTGTTTCCTTTCGAGGATCGGCCAACTAAGGTAAAGAAAGGAAGAAGTCAAGGAAAATAGATGATTGCCTCATTCTTTGGTCGGAAAGTTCATTTCGCGACAGTTGTGTTAGAAAATGGAAGGACAGTTACTGCAGACTGGTATGTCAATCTGTTTGCCTGTTGTCTTGTTAAAATTTCGACAGCAGCGCCCTCGAAGTAGGATCCTCCTTTACCACGACAAAGCTTCAGCGCACTCCGCTAAACGGACTGTTGAATATTTGACTATGACAGGTGTCGAGATGATGAGTCATCCGCCATACATTCCTGACCTGGCGCCCTACGACATTTATTTATTCCCAAGAACTAAAGATGAAATTCGAGGTATTCGCTTTACGTGCCCTGAAGATGCGGTGAAAGCGTACGAAAATACCATAGATGAGACCCATAAGGAAGAATGGGCCCACTGCTTTTCTTAGTGGTTCCTTCGAATGCGACGACGTGTAGAGATTACTTCGAAAAACAATAAAAGTATTGACATCTTCCTACATTAAGCCGTTTTTCATTTTCTAAACATTTTCAGTGTTACCCAGTACAATATTTACAGCTGTGGAAACGTCGAAAAAATAGACTTTAAATCTTACCTCTAATTTGTGCAATTCACGCACACTAACGCAAAGTGTCATACAAATCGCGAGTGTAAGACGTAGCTTGTCACTCACACTAATCTAATATTCCTGGCCTGTTTTTATCGGTTGCCTAACAGCAACAAACTCTTTTTCAACATATAAATTATCTAAGATTTAACAGTTTCTGAGATTATAGTTTCACAAACAACACACAAAAATTCTATAAACTACTTTCTGTTTATTGTTTTTTTTTTGTTATATTTAAAGAAAAATACATTATGTCTTCAATTTTACCTGACGATAGTTTTTTTTTATAACATTATATGTATTTTAATTTTATGAATGACCAAAGCATCAAATATATAAATTTTATTTTGTTCTTCTTTCGATTATTATACTAATATTAATGTTATTTTGTGAATGAATATTTCAGTTCAATCGTGGATTCGGAAAACCAGAAAACAGTTTTCTTTTATAATGAATCTTGGTCAGACCAATTGATAGTAAAATTAAATGTTGATCCTCTGAATCAACATTAGTGACACATACGGCATACTTATAACAGAAAGCATCCGGATGTCACACACGGCGAAAGCAGTCGGATGTCGCGGGAGGGGGCTAGCATTGACGTCAATCGGTGCCGCGTTTCACAAACATAGTTGAGTATGCATATTATAGTGAAATTTAGCAACTTTGTAATAGCTTGCAAAATTTTCGTATGTATTATTTTGTTGTGTTCATTATTCATTCTTTTTTCGGTTTTCTAATTCATTTGTACGTTTATTCGACAAGTTTCATTTTTCCCCATGTTCGAAATTCTCACCATTTTAGCTAGCTGACCCGACAGATGCTGCTCTGTCAATAGAACAAATAATGACGTACCTAAGTAAATAGGAATAATGTAAATCCATCGGAAATTAGTGATTTTATAACATGTATGTAGTAATGAAATACACACACTCACGCCTAGTTTCCATCGGGGTAGGCAGAGGCAATAGAATGCTACTTGCTTCTATCTTTTCAAACCTCACGCGCTTCCTCTACATTTATTACTCTCTTACATGCTCGCCGGTTGCGGGTGCTTCGGACCATTCCTTTTCTCAAAACGTCCCCAATTTGGTCGACCAATGTTCTACGAGGTCTCCCGCGACCGACTTGCCCCACACAAATTTCCCTTATATAAAATGATATGGCTTGATTCAAATTCAAATTCAAATATTTTTATTCAAAATAGGATTTAAAATCACTTATTGAACGTCAAAAACTACCACCCATTCATAAGAGACTGCCTCAGACCTGAGAAGAATGGGCGCAAGAAACTCAGCGGGCTTTTTTTTTTATATAAAATATGGATTACAATGTGATATCGTACAATAAACATTTATAATTAAAGCGCCTGAGGGTGTTCGCTTTATTCCCAGTCCGTGGTGTCCTTAAGAAAATCGTTTATGCTATAATAACCTTTCCCACACAAACGTTTTTAACAATTCTTTTAAATTTCGTAACACATTTGTTTTGTACATTTTCTGGGATCATATTGTAGAAGCATACATCGCCCAACAAAAGACTTACTAACTCGACCCAACCGAGTAGTAGGCATAACAAGTTTATGTTTGTTCTTCGTGTTAACATTATGAATGTCACAGTTTCTAGAGAATTCCTCAATGTGCTTATGAACATACAGAACATTATCAAAAATGTATTGAGAAGCAACAGTCAAAATGTTTATTTCTTTAAATTTTTCTCTTAATGATTCTCTAGGACCTAGGTTATAAATCGCGCGAATAGCCCTCTTCTGCAGCACAAAGATGGTATTAATATCGGCCGCACTGCCCCATAACAAAATACCATAGGACATAATACTATGAAAATAACTAAAGTATACTAATCTCGCCGTATCTATGTCAGTTAGCCGTTTAATTTTCTTAACCGCATATGCTGCAGAACTAAGCCTATTCGCCAATCCTTCAATATGGGGGCTCCACTGCAATTTGGAATCAGGAGTAATGCCAAGAAATACAGCAGATTCCACTGGTTTTACCACCTCTCCATTCAATAAAATATTCGCATCCACATTTTTGACATTTGGCGCGGTGAATTTAATATATTTGGTTTAATGACTATTTAACAATAAGTTATTGGCGCTAAACCAGTACACGATGTCAGATAGAGCATTGTTTACTTCGTCATATAAAACTTGGCTTCATTTCACTTTGAATATAAGTGAAGTGTCATCCGCAAACAATACCACCTTGTGTTTTTTTTCTACAAGGTTAGGTAGATCATTTATATAAATTAGGAAGAGGAAGGGTCCAAGAATAGACCCTTGTGGTACCCCCATACCGAGAGGAGTCTCAGAAGATCTCCTGCCATTCACGTCGACCCTCTGAATCCTATTATTTAAATGAGATCAGAAGATCGAGTGCAGATCCTCTTATACCATAGTGACAAAGCTTCCTGACCAGCGTTGAATGTTGAACACAATTAAAAGCCTTAGATAAATCACAGAAGATACCAAGTGCATTCCGTGATTCCTCCCAGGCCTCAAAAATATTTCTGATGAGTTCAACACCTGCATCCGTAGTCGAGCGTCCCCTAGTAAAGCCAAATTGTTTTATATGAAGTAACTTATAAGTGTTAAAGTGAGTAAGCATTTGGCTTAAAATAATTTTTTCAAAAATTTTACTTTTTGATTTAATTTGAAGACTTGTAGTTGTAGGCTTAAAATAATTTTTTCAAAAATTTTACTTTTATATTTATTTTAAGATATAGTATTTGTGTAAGCAGCTCTTACATTACTGCTTTTTAATTGCCAACTTTTAAAGTAATAAAATGGATATAGTATTTTATCCCTAAGAGATAGACATATACCATCGCGGACTTTTCTGAAGACTTACATTAGATACACAATTCCACCATTTTTCCACATTATTTTGTAATAACTCAAAGGAAAAAGACAGCATTCTCGTTGAAAGCTCCCAGACGGCTTCTTTTTGTCCGACACCTCCAATAAATATTGTTAATATAATATGCAAAAGTGTATTCAAAAACTTAACAAGTAATATACTAAAACCTTCCTCGAAAATCACGCTATCCAAACAACATAAAAATCGTTGCAGTGGTTTTTGAGTTTATCGCGAACAGACAGACAGACAGACGCGGCGGAGGACTTTGTTTTATAATACGTAGTGATGATTTAAGTGCTATAAATGCGCGGTATTTTATTGCTTTAATCTCATAGTTGACAGTTGACAGCTCGTATTTCGGACGCTTCCGTGATATTCGATATCGCCGTGAGTCGTGACGTACTTGTTGACGTCTTATTTAAAATTAAATCTATACTGTCTCGTATCAACTACACGATAAAATATGATATAAAATATGTTATCAATAATGCATTTCCAAACTTATAATACCTAAAATTAATGAACATGCGGGACTCGAACCCACGATCTCTCGTGTTCCTTGCGAATGCTCTTCCACTGAGCCAAACGTTCGAGTGACGTAGCGTTGATAAATCTTGTATGTCTATATATTTTATTCTCTAGATCAGCGAGCGATGTTTGGGGTTGATAAAATTTGATTTAAGTTTTATAGGAATAGGAGGACAAACGAGCGTACGGGTCACCTGTTGTTAAGTGATCACCGCCGCCCACAATCTCTTGCAACACCAGAGGAATCACAGGAGCGTTGTCGGCCTATAAGGAAGGTGTACGCGCTTTTTTTGAAGGAACCCATGTCGTATCGTCCCGGAAACACCGCACAAGAAAGTTCATTCCACAGCTTTGTAGCACGTGGAAGAAAGCTCCTTGAAAACCGCACTGTGGAGGACTTTATTTATATATATATATATATATATTTGACCGGTGTTGTTGAGTGTGAAATATTTAAAAATTATGGTGTTACTAGTCTTACGTTCACTGTTTTTACATTAGATCATAAACCTGATCATCTTACGATCACCATTCAAGATCCATGTCTGAATCTTGTACATCGTTGATCGCTGGTTTGGTCAATTTGATAATTTTTATAATGATATTTACGGCAGTAAGGGATGTAAGAAGCAGATTAAGCTGGTGTTACGAGGGCGGCACTGAAAATTTCGGGAATCAAGGGAGTGACACAATATTACTATTTAAAATTAATGTATTTATTGCTTTTCGAAGTATTCTCCGCTTGACACATTTTTCCATACAATGGAACCAATCATTGAAGCAACCATTCCATTCGGAAGTTGGGGTCTCCAAAATGGCCGTTTCAAAAGTCATAATAAATCATCGCTCTAGAATTTTCTCGGGTTAATTCCATTTTCTCTACGACTAAACAAGTTTGCCAAGACCTTGTGTCAAGACCGAGAATCTTTTAAAAATAAATGGTATTCGATTTTTGAAAACAAGGAGTTTTCAAGTAAAAAGAGTTTAATATGACAGGAACACTGGAAATATTCCATTCCCGATACTTTTAGTGCAGCCTATTTAAACTATTTAAAAAATATATATATAGAAAAGCGACTTCCATGTTAGTGGTTAGGTACGAATCATATAATGAAGTAAAGTGTAACAATAATGTCGAAGTGATGTTGGTTTTATCGCGTAAGCAACAGTCATAACCGCCATCACCTAAGTGATTATCGAAGTGACCTAAGTCTCGTTAGTCACTTAGAGAGGGAAAGAGAGAGACTAATACCGGAATGACACCCTGGAAATCGCGATGAAACAATGCAATTACACCTCTTTGGTAAAAATAGGTAGCATAGCAGTTGCCCGGATGAACACTGGACAAAATATAGTTAGTACTTATCTTCAGAAAATTATACAATGACAGGGAATACCAACCTTTGGTTCGTTTACTCCGTTTCCAAACGGTAATTTATAATTACATTAAATAATAAATTATATAGGCTTGACGGCCACTAAGTGAGCCCATAGCTCAGTTGTAAACGATTAAAATAAATTATAATTAGTTAACGAGCTCTTCATAATGCGTCATAAGATATGACATTATCATAATATAGAATAGATTATATTCCTAATGAAGCTGTTTAAAACTCGATTTGTCTTGTGAGTTTGTGTTAATACTTTGTTTCAAAATGTAACAAGCTTGCAAGAACTTTTAAACGTACTAACATGGCGCTGATAATTATGTAATTAGCGCGCGCTTGCACGTGGCTCGAAAGGGTGCTAATAAGAATGCATTTAAACAGTGAACCACGTTTGTTTACTCAAATTTTGAAAATGCCAAACTTTAACTATCATCTTTTTCTTGTTTTACGGCCGCTCTCTATAACCGTTTTCTAATTTAAGATTACAGACTCAATTAAAATCTTAGCTTACTTATCTACATAATAAAGATAAGCAAGCAATACATAAAATCGACTGAAAATTGAGAAAAAAAAATATCGCTTATTGAAATGATAAAAGAAGGCATAAGTGCCTGCGATTGAATACGTCTGCCATCTTCGTGGGTCGGTGTAAAAAAACACATATTATTCTACATTACATATGAGGCAATTCAAATTATCAATGATCTCTTTTCAAACTTATAATACATACTTTAGACACTACTTCCCTTTGTAGTTTCGATTTTCTTTTTCTTTGATGTCTCTGATGTCTCATGACCTTTTTAAATTATTTTTAGGAGAAAAAGTAACACATGTATCATTTCATTAGGCCAGTAATTTCACTATCTACGGCGCTCTTCAAACCAAAGTGCCGAAAGACAATAATGTTTGTATAATCAATACTTTTATGCAGTAAAAGATGCCTAGAATAGAATACATGTAATACGTATTGGTGATGCTGACAGGGATCTATATTTTTCTCGTCCTAGGTCATTTATCGCTATCGTAATTGAGGCGCCAATCTGTCAACTATAAGAGTAGTGATGTGTTGACCCATCACAACACGCGTTGACACTGACAACTTGCGTGGGTTATCAACCACTGGCCTGTGGTCGTTTCCACTGCGTTTCATGCTGATTGCAGAGTACTGGCCTGTGATCTCTATATAAATGTTTATTTTGGGAACTACATTTTTATATTTTTACTTCGGTACAGATTATCTGTTTTGTTTTTATTTAATATAAATTCTCGGCCATGACCTCTCAATATTTCATATATTAATTATATCGGCAAAGATAAAATATAATATCATTTACCTCTTATTGCGCTCACATAATTATTCATTTAAAGAAAGAATCATAAGTTAAAATAGCACCGCAAAACTGTTTTGGGATAGTTTGTGTGCGGGAGTTGCCTCACCACTCCTCATCCCGTGAGCCTCTTGCCCATTTACCCCCTTTTATATAAAAAAAACAATGCAATACCACTCAGTACTCTTCAAAAACACATATATCTGAGCGGCATTGAAATTGCACTCGTCACTTTGAGACAACCGAAACACAATAAAACCTCGTAAAAATATACGGTAGTAATAATAAGTTTGTACCTATTATTTCGGTCGGAGGGTAAAGGTTAAGGGGGTGATAGAACCTATACTAACCAGGTTATTAAAAAGTATTATCATCATCATCAGCTGGAAGGCGTCCACTGCTGGACAAAGGCCTCCCCCAAAAATTTCTACCACGATCAATCTTGCGCTGCCCTCATCCAACGTATTCCGGCAATCTTGACCAGATCGTCGGTCCATCTTGTGGGTGTGTCCGTCTTCCGGTACGTGGTCGCCTTTCGAGGATTTTACTGCCCCAATGGCAATCTGTCTGTCGAACTATGTGTCCTGCCCACTGGCACTTCATTTTCACAATCATTTGGGCTATATTGGTAACTTTGGTTCTCCTACAGAACTCCTCATTTCTGATTTGATCTGAGCAAGCCCCCCTCATTACCTTGGAGAGGGTTATGCTCGGTATAAAGTATTATAACCATTTAGAAACGACACTTTTTCTTATGGAAAAAGGTTTTGTCTCTTGTGTCAATGTCCGTGAAGTCTCGAATACAGATGTATAGAGTAGTTCAAGACTTTCTAGTGAGGTGACGCAGTATTCGCACGAACGATGTACGAACAGAAAGCATTCTCACGATATCAAGCATACATATATTTCCGTTCATTGTAATTGCTGTACTCACGTTTCACGTTTCACCGTGAGAAAAGTTTGTTGTTAGGCGTAAGTACATAATGTCGCAACAAATCAGGATTGGTATGTAATTATGCAGTTTGTGGTCTACATCGCTTAGGATCATTTTGACCACATAATATGTTATAATTATGGAAAGTTGCTTAGTATTTGGACCGGTATTTCTACTGATGTTGGTGCATTAAATTCTCATTCATTTTACCAGTAGGATCTGTAAGATTACGCCTGCCTTTCTCTGGGAGAGGGGGGAGTAAGCAAGGGCACCTGGGCATCAGGGGGGTTTTTGACGAATTCTCGAACCCTTTGCCCCCCTTGTTGAGATGTGTGAGATTTTTCAAAATGCCTATTTTTTATAAATCTGTGTTTGATTGCGTCGCGTTGGATTTAATTAAAAAAAATTACTTATTTAATATCTGCTTTACTAGTATTACTATATTATCCAGTTATCTCATAATTTTGTACAGTTTCTTACGGAGATCTTTAGTTTCCTCATATAAGACCCCTGTCCGCCTAGACTCCTCACGTAAGCTTAGGACCCCAACCAGAGATTAAGGACCTCCATTTTACGAGGGAGAACTTTCCCAACACTTGCATTCCATATAAATATTTGCAGTTGTTATTTTTGTCACTATTATATCTTCTTAATTCATACTATTTAGGCAAAGGAAATTTTCAAATTGACTATCTACTAACTGATTTATATATTGTGTGAAGACTTTATTTTAAAAAGGAATGATGGGAAGTTAGTATCTTTTACGTACTCTCTGTTCTTACTATGTGGATGCGTCGCCTCGTATGGTTCTCAAAAAACTTTCTCACACGTACGAGCAAACCAATGGTTTTTTAGGTCGAAATACATATGTATGTCAACATAAGTCCCTACCGAGAGAGTAAGCCTAATGTATAAGGGAGATCACGCCCTAGTTGAATCCTAGCCAAGTGCAAGTTGGTAAAATTTCACCGTTACCGTGTCAAAAAATTTCTTTTTCTTTTGCACCTGCCGTTTGAGTGTAAATGGCCCCTTATCTTTTTGACACCAATGCTTTTTTCGACGTAATACGTCTAGTGTTGTGTGTATGTGTGAGCGGAAATGCGGGTCCCCATTTAACTTCCGATTTCTGAAAAAAAAGATGTCTTATTGAAACTGAAGTCTTTTCTGAAAGATTTTGTACGAATCGTTTATTTCATGTTATTTATAATTTTACAATTGACTTTCATGACACCTTTTACTTAAATAGATATTTAAATTAGTGCCGTGAAAGACAATTTGGAATGCAAATTAGTAATTAAATACTTAAATCCAAAATAACAATTAATGATATTACTACACTCACACCTTGCACACACATTATTATAATTATTAACAAAGAAGAACTACAATCACAACGTTTCATCGAAGAAAATGTGAAGATTATAAACGAAATTGCTTGTGAGTTTCTTAAATTTAAATTCAAATTTAAATATTTCTATTCAAAATAGGATTTAAAATCACTTATTGAACGCCTTATTATGTGCCCCAGACCTGAAAAGAACGAGCGCAAGAAATTCGGTGGGCTTTTTTTTTACAAAAACGTGGATTATAATATAATATCGTACGATAAAAATTATAATTAATGAGCCTGAGGGTGTTTTCTCCATTTCCAGTCTGTGGTATCATTAAGAAAGCGTTTTTATCATTTATTTTACATTTGTTTTGTACATTTTCTGAGACCATGTTGTAAAAGCATATATATCGCCCAATAAAAGACTTACTAACTCGACTTAACCAAGTAGTAGACATAACAAGTTTATGTTTGTTCCTCGTATTAACATTATGATTGTCGCAGTTTCTAACAAATTCCTTAGTGTGCTTATGAACATATAGAACATTATCAAGAAAATATTGAGATGCAACAGTCAAAATGTTTATTTCATTAAATTTTTCTCTTAATGATTCTTTACGACCTTGGTGATAAATAGCGCGAATAGCCCTCTTCTGCAGCACAAAGATGGTATTAATATCGGCTGCACTTCCCATAACAATGTACCATAGGGCATAATACTATGAAAATTACTAAAGTAAACTAGTCGGGCCGTATCTATATCAGTTGACTGTCTAATTATTTAACCGCGTATGCTGCAGAACTAAGCCTCTTTGCCAATCCTTCAATATGGCGGCCCCATTGCAACTTGGGAGCAAGTCACGCCGGTTCTTTTCAGGTTTGAGGCATTCTTTTTCGAACGGATGATAGTTTTTGACGTTAAATAATAGTTATAATAATAAAGCCCTTTTATTTCCTTAACTAACATAACATAAAAATAAAAATATACATTTATAAATATTCTCATAGTTAAGGCCCCTGGTGGGTATAGGCCTCCTCCAACAATTTCCAGGTTCTTGACTTTGCTTTCTGAGTCCAGTTTTCTCCAGCAATTTTTATGATCTCATCAACCCATCTTTAGGACGTGCTCTGGATCTCTTGCCTCGTGGTCCAGACCAATTGGTGATCAGCTTTGTACACCGTCCATCTGTTGGTCTGGCCACATGACCAGCCCATTTCCACTTCAGTCTTTTCAGATGCTTTCGTTTATTGCGGATGTTTTCTGATTTTTGCTTGTCCTCCAGCTTTATATTCATGATGCTTCTCTGCATGCTGGGTCTTCTGTATTTTATCCCTTGTATATTTATTAAATATCCAAGCTTGTGAACCGTAATGCATGCAGGGGTGCAGATACCAATACATAACTCTCTTTTTCAATTTCAAGGGAAGATCGACGATTTAACGTCCAATAAATGATTATAAATGTGGCTCGATTAAAATGCTTACTGTACTGATACGCCAGTGAAAACTATAGAAATATCCCATTTACTGTAAAAATACTGCAATTGAAGAGCAGTACAACAAGGGAAATGACAAAGTGCAACGTGGTCAAGGATTGTTGGAGGGTACTAGGACCAAGGGGACTCAGGAGTCACAAAGGATCGTTATTGGGAAAAAGTAGTAAAGGCTACAGCTAAAGTGGATATAAAGACTGTCTTAGATCTTATGGCGAAATCTCAAAGAAATAAGTTTTTTTTAGATGTACCGTGCACTAGAACGACACAGCACCTGGTCTCGACGCATGAACTACCAAAGCTTGGCTGAAAGTGAACGCACCTTTATAAAATCTGAAGACTGGCCCTGAATCCCTTGGACTTCAAATATGGTCACAAGACATAGTATACTTTAAGCGACGCACCGACATCAACTCTTGAGAAATCTCTAGAAACTAAATTTGCCATGGAATCTGTGCGTTAGCTCATAGATTCGTGGCCAGATAAGTTTAAGCCAAATATTTATTTATAGCTGAGACTTTAATAAATAAATATAAGTTTTATACAGATAACATTACACCACAAAAATGCATTTTATATTTGAAATAGAACTTTTATACAACTGTATACAGACGACATTCTAATTTATATTTCTACGGTCCATATCATGGTACAATATATAACACTAAGTACTTTTGAAATACTTCGTTGTTGGAACCTTAAAAAATATACGTTCACTAAACAATATTTTAAACCTTAATTTAGTTGCACTTGCTCCCATTTGTAATGATAACCTTTACCACTGACGCAACACATACGAATTACTTCTGTCTGGATTGACGGATACCAGACATGACCAGCGGTTATCTTTGATACCTACTATCAGATGTTTTAAATTTAGTTAGGCTTAGGCTGGCTTGCATCATATTTATTTACTTTATTGGAGACAAAAACAGAAACAAACGATTAAATACACATTCAAATTATAACTAATTAAAATAGTTACAAAAATTCCCTTGGAATGCCTGTCTGAGAACATAGATTTTAAAGATAAAAGCGACATCTGCTTGGGTACAAGAGTGCAGGTACAATTTAAAATAAAAGTTAAACGCAGCAAGGTAAGTAAAACTTGGTAAAAGTAAGCTAAATAATTGTAAAACTAGAATATAAGAAACAAAAATAATAAGATTTAAGTTTGATTAGAACTGATTTTTTTTAAGATTAGTTCTATGGGTGAAAAGGGAGCACGAAAACATATCAATGTTATTAAACGTGAGATTATATAGTTTACATATTTTGTATATTAGCTGTTAATATTTAACTTGAATTTAACGTTAGCAGTAATATAGCGAAATATGTTGCACCATCGCATTCCTTGGCATAGTTAAAGTTAAAAAGTGAAACATCAAGTCAATATCGAATATTTATTTGAAACTTTTGACAAGTCGCTATTAAACATTAACAGTAGCTTTACGGGCGTTTACAATAACCTATCTATCCTTAGTTTAACTTAATAGAGGTAAGACAAATCTATGTTTTTACGGCTACTTACATTTCAATTACGTATTGACATAAAGCATTGCACTTCAACTATATTGGACATAACTATGAATAGATAAGATCTTGTCATTAAACAGCAACAGGTGACAGCAATGTATCCGTAACTAGAGATACGTTATTGAAATCTGCCGTTAACCGGCAAAGATTGTCGGTTACGGTTGACAGTTCAAGTTATGACTTCACCTAAAAATTGTCAAATGGTGCACCATTGCCTTACAATATACTAGTGTATAATATAGACGAACAAAACTTGCAAGAGAGAAGAAAATCTCTAACCGAGATACAGCAAGATAGAAAAGGAAAGCGAATCTATTGTTACTGTAACCGATTGTGATTCGCAAGGCGTAAACAGTCCCCCGTGCTTGATATTAGCTAACCACTAGGTAATAATAATTATAATATTGACACACTTTTACACAAAATAAATTATCTTGCCCCAAACTAGGCATAGCCTGTACTATGGGTACAAGACAACGATATATTTAATACAATATACTTACAAATACATATAAACATCCATGCCTCGGAAACAAATATCCATATTCATCATATAAAAGATTGACCTTCCGGGATTCCGGAAAAAAACAGATTATGCAAAATGCGCTTGGCAACATAATAATAAAATAATACTAAAAGTTAATAATCGCGCTATTTTTGCAACATCAATTAACGCAAAGAATTTAACGTTTCTTTTTATTCCACGTAAGTATTGAATATATATAGCCCATACTCTCTTGTAACACCAGAGGAATCACAGGAGCTTGTCGACCTTATAAACCGTCCAATAAACGTACGTATATAATTCCGAAAACCGAAAATACATTGGTACGTGGCGGGTTAACTATCGAACTAGGGCTCCGTGGTGAGTTAACGGTTATACCTGTTGCGCCATCGCCTCTTAAAAAGGTAGCTCATAATATATAATTTATACATCTAGATAGATCGTGACAGATGTGAACACTTCGAAATAGATAGCGGCGAGCTATTAGCCTCTATTTTCAGCAAACGCACGCAAACTAAAACAAAGTGACTGATGCAAGACGCAACTGTCACACTAAAGGAATAAACCAGCTCGAATTGTCGGGGACCCAGTACTCTGTGAACGGCTGGATCACTTGGCGTTGCGTAGAGACGTCGCTTCATTGTGTGTCTTCTACCGCATTTATCACGGGGAGTGTTCCGAAGAGCTGTTCAACCTGATTCCTGCCGCCGAATTTCACCTTCGCACGACACGCCACAAGTTACGATATCATCCCCACCATCTGGATGTGTGGCGGTCCTCCACAGTGCGGTTTTCAAGGAGCTTTCTTCCTCGTACCACGAAGCTGTGGAATGAGCTCCCTTGTGCGGTGTTTCCGGGACGATACGACATGGGTACCTTCAAGAAAAGCGCGTACACCTTCCTTAAAGGCCGGCAACGCTCTTGTGATTCCTCTGGTGTTGCAGGAGAGTGTGGGCGGCGGTGATCACTTAACACCAGGTGACCCGTACGCTCGTTTGTCCTCCTATTCCATAAAAAAAAAACCTGGCTTGTTTTCAAATTACATTGTTCAACAGCAAGAGAAGTTTTCAATTATTGTCACTTTACTGTTTTTGGTTCTTCATAGTCTCTCAGTAACTTAATTTAGCGAAAAGTGCAAAAAAAAATTGTTTTAGTTTATAGCGTAGATACAAAATGTCAGACAAGGTGTTGGACTTCGTATGATAATACGAGAATAACCATAGCTCATAATATAGATAAATCTTCACAGTATATATGTTACGGGCAACGTGATTAACTGGGCATTATTAATAAGGACCGGCCATTATTAATAATGCCCGTCGGCCCGTGGTTCATGTAATAAGTCAGTGTTTGAGATAGCTTGAATTTATCACTTATTACTTTCTTAATATTTTTCTTGCACAGTCCTTAATTATTAGATATTTTTGTTGATTTTTCTCAGTTTACTAAGTTTAAACCATTTTTTTTAGTAATATATTTGTCAAAATAAAATTAGTTAACTAATGATGTTATTACATGTTTAACTGTATATTTTTAAACTACTTTGTTCAATAGTTTATTTTTTGCTAACTTTTCATGATAATTTTGTAAGTTTAATTACAATTAATAAACAAAAAAAATACAGTTCACCTATTTTATTACTTTGTCCAAGATAGGGTGGGCATTATTCATAATGGCCGGGAAAAGTGATTAATCATGCTGTTTTAGTCACATTGTCCAATTGAGTCGGGCATTATGAATACAGACCGGCCATTATTAATAGTGCCCGGACTTATCAAATTGCTTATCAATTTTTTTATTCTTTGGTCTGTCATCATCAATACTCCAATGTTATCAAATGTTTTCCTTTAAGAGCTGTTATAATGAGCTAGCAATGAATATTTATATTCTACTTTTATAAGAGTTTTTTTTTAGTTATTTAAAATGATAATTTCTTAAAGATAATCTTACATTTTTTTTTCAATTATTTAATTATAATAAGATGCAAAATTGGTAATAATTTTTTACTTCCCGCCAAACTGTTGCAAAGTTTGTTGGCGAGTTTACGCTCTTTAGCGTGGATCTATAATAGATTAAAATTTGTGCGTGATACTATCTTACTTAATCTTATGTTATGTATACACAAATAAAATTTGAAAACAAAATTTTATGAAAGATACGTCACTCGAACAACCGTTCGTTAATAAGTGTGTAATATACCAGTGCTAGCTAAGCAGCTCAGTTTGGGAGAGCACTGGTACGGAACGCCAGAGGTCGTGGATTCCTTGTTCAACTCTCAGGTTGTGGCTTCATCTATAGGATCTACTTTACAGTTGATAACCTGCTCAACCCCGATATTTACATATTAGGAGATTGAGTTGAGATGTCGCTCTTGTAAATCTAAATGTTATGTATATACACACATACATTTCTTAATTATTAACGATTCATGAGACTAAATTCCTCATAACATAGTACAAACCTAACTCTGTAAACACTTAACAATAGATATGCACTAAAACACTTCACCAGCAAACTCTCACCAAAATATCTTTGAAGTATATCCTTTCCAATAAAAAAATAATCATCGAAATAGGTTGGCGCGATATTGAGTTATTCGTAAATTTATCATCCACTTTGCTATACGTATGTATAGCAAATTTAAGACTTTCATGGTCTTCTCATGGATGCCATTGTCAGATCTGGACCAAATTACAATGGGACCACACGGGAATTACCAGCTTTCGAAAAGCTGTCGAAACTTTTGAGGTAACAAACATAAAAAGAACATACCGACGAATTGAGAACCTCCTCCATTTTTGAAGTCGGTTAAAAATAGTTAGTGTCAAGTTTAATATAAATATTATTACGACAATCAATACTTATTACGTCATACAATACTTGTTATGTCAATACTAAATATTGTCTCAGTAAGTAGTAAATGCAACCAAATTCAAATTACTGTAAAGAAAAATTATTTGTAGTTACGTAGTTTTAATTATATATACGCATGTTTCGAGTCGGTGTTTAGTTTGCACAGTTTTTTTTTATTTTACACTTTTAAGTTGCGTTGCGTCATATGGCACCTAATTTGGCAGTTTATTAAGGATAGTCAAATTCACATATTATATAAACATTTACACATGCTAGTACAAGTAGCACATACAAGTAATAATTATAACGCGGGAGAATATAATTGCAGTTCATTAAAAGGGAATCTATGTAGGTACTAATAGGTCCTTACATATTATGAAATTGATATTTTGTTGTACTGGCCGCTTTGGTCTAAAATGTCTCCTATTTGGTTAAGAATTCCAAATTCAAAATTGTAAATCCATTTAGCAGATGGTCTAAGTAATATTATATTATGTATAGACCAGTGGGAGGCTCCTTTGCACAGGATGCCGGTAAGGTTATGGGTACCACAACGGCCGCGGCGCCTATTTCTGCCGAAGCAGTAATGTGTAAGCATTATTGTGTTTCGGTCTGAAGGACGCCGTAGCTAGTGAAATTACAGGGCAAATGAGACCTAACATCGTATGTCTCAAGGTGACGAGCGCAGTTGTAGTGCCATTCAGAATTTTTGGGGTTTTTCAAGAATCCTGAGCGCCACTGCATTGTAATGGGCAGGGTATCAATTACCATAAGCTGAACGTCCTGCTCGTCTTGTCCCTTATTTTCATAAAAAAAATAGAAAGAATACGTCTAATGACAATTCTAATAAGCCCAAATACGACTGGTAAATATAGTTCCACTAAGAAATTCCTTTACACATCTTCCTGCTTCATACCCAGATTATTTATATTTAGGTGGTCAGGTGGTTTCTTCTTGTGTTCTTCTTCATCAGAGAAATGTCAGATGACACTTCCTGTATCCAAATGTTTGATTCTTATACCTATCATATTTGTATGTTACCTCAATTATTATTTTTTAAATATGAGCAATTGAGACTCTTTCAAGCTAAAAATAATATTCAAATCGGTCCATGAATGAAGGAGATATATAATCGAAGGTCGGAGAAGAACATATCGTGTATTGGGCAGGATGACAGTATTACAGAGTGAAAGAATAAATTGTTACAAGAAAAAAATATGTGATAATGAAAATGAAAGTTGTGATTTAATTAATGACATTAATAAGATATTCAAAAAAATAAAAGTATTAAATACGGCAGTCGGCCATTAGTGCGTGTGAAGATTTGGTTTCAGAGGCGTTTCATCATAATTGGCCAACTACGAGCGTTTTCGCGCAAAAGTAGATTTAAAAAAAAAATAATTTGTGGTACAGATTATTTTATTGTTTATATATTTTTTTCTAAAATAGTAGACGTGTACCACAGTAATGAATAAGAAATCCAAATCTATCGTCATATCTATTGTATTTTTGTATTATATATAAATCGATGATACAGAGATATAAATCGAAAATTGCTAAATATTTTAATGTGGATTTTGTTATATTTTATAATAAACTCCGAAATGATATTAAAATATTACCTATTAAAAATTTAAATGTCTCGTAATAAATAGAATAATGTGAAAGATTATTTAAATGATAAAGATAGTTGGAATAGATGTTTCTAAATTTTGTTAATGAATATTGTTATACTCATTTGAATATTATTGTAACTTTTTCACTTCATTCTGACTTGCACTAAATAACTTATAAAGTTTTTTTTTTAAATTTGAATTCGATGAACGCCGGCTGCATGCACGAATAAGTGTCACGTTCCGCCTGAGCCAAGCGTGCAAGCGAGAGCGTGGAACAAGCGATAGAGAGGCACGATCGAACTAAGCGTTCGGCTTGCGACGCATCTTGTTCTATGATTACTAAAAAAGTAGCCTCGGTCGGCGAGTGCAGTAATAATAGGTGATGTTACAATTTTGACTACAAAATTATGATGATTCATATTGTATAATCGATCGTATAAAAAGATGTTTTCTTGTGACGTTATTATGTAAAATTATCGTACGTAAGCCGATATTATAGATAACAAGTTTTTTGAACGTGAAAAATGATATTGCTGCAGTTACGTAGCTTACTGGCAGGATTATACGTAATACACTGATGATGGGGTTTTGGTGATTATTTTCATTAAATATATCCTCCAGTGTCTACAAAGAAGGAACAACTATGAGATGAAATTCTAATGTTACAATAAATTTTGAAGTTGCATTAAAAAGGCAATGTGCTGTTTATGGTAATGTGCAATTTTAATTCTTATTGATAATTAATATTAGTACAATTTCTATTCCATACCTTCAAAAAAAGCGCGTATATTTTCTAAAAGGTCGGCAACAGTCCTGTGTTGTGCTCCTTTTTAAAAATGCTTATAAACGTAAACCTCGTAAAAGACAAGTTAGATTCCACGAATTGTCAAGTTTTTTTTTATTGTTTTTCTGAGGCGCATGTTAATTTACCTGTCGCCAAAACTAGTACATTTATTTAGCTGAATGCTTCGAATAATGATGTGCGTTCCGATTAATATTAATGTGTTGTTGGATTGACGTCATAGTCTACGTTGCAGTGCGCTGGTGTCACGTAGAGTTCAGGCGTGAACGAGGTACGTACCATACTTTAGGGACTCATTAATTTTTCAATAATGTAGACGTTTACAATACAAATCTAAAATAATATAATGAAGAGGAAACATTTGTGTTTTTGTATTTATATTTGTAATGTTTTCACACTAAAACTACGCGACCGTTTTAAATATTCACCGTTAGAAAGCTGCATCTTCACAAAGTGACATAGATATCCTATATAACATTAAAAAAAATCGTGATCCCTAACAAAATGTAATATAATATAACCACAATTATTTTTTTAATTTTTCATACTCGGAATGTAATGTTATTTTGATCTGATTATTGGGTGGAAAATGCTGTTTCCCTCCATAGAGAGGGAAAAACTCATACAAATTACTTCCCACCTAAGGGCCGGAATGAACTTTAAAAATAGAACTGCTGTGAAGAGTTTTATGTAAAAAGAACTAATTAGAAAAAATGCTGCGGCCATGTGACTTTCTAAACAGACAGTGCAACCGCAACAATTACGCGGTAAGTTTCTTATTTGATATTTAAAAAGGCGACATAAGTTGGCGGGATACTAATCTGAGCTTAGATAAACAACTAGTTTTATTTCCCTCATATTCAAAATGAAAAGTAGAGTGTTTAACTCGATTAAAAGTATCATACCTACACGGACTATAGCCGATCTTGCTGCGCTCGGGCGTCTTAATACTTCGGGAATTGATTCTTTCGACCCTCGGCTAACAGTCTACTATTCCAAACTTTCGCCGCCCTTGCGCATTAATTGCCAAAATACGAAATGTGGCAATGAATTTCTTGCTGCATCTTAAACGTGAATTATTAAGGCTCATAAATCGTAATCCACACTCACTCAGAACTCACAACGTTTCCGAAGTGGTGGTAAATGGTTATAACTTTGATATATACGTGTCATATTATAGCCAAAATGTTTTTTTTTTTAATATATAATGTTTCGGCTGCATAACGAACGGCTATTTGAAATTACCAAAGTAACGGATGTGAAGTGTAGATTGCTGGTTTGAGATCAAGATCTGGTTGTGTCTCAACGCTAATATTGTGGAAATATTTATGGTGTATGTGGATGATGCAGCTACTGCACTCAAAAACTTTTGTATTAATTTACATTTACTTTTTTGACTTACTCGTCTAAGACATTGACTTTTTGACGTTTGAGTGTGTTTGGTGCATCATTTTACATTTTACATATTATATTGTAATTGAAATGATTTGTAAATCGATGTAAATGTAAATCTTGATATAAAAGAGTGGCAATGAGTTTCTTGCTACTTCGTCGCATTAGCTCAACCCTTTACGAAGTAGCGGTAGATTCAATAAGCAAAATATTTATTTTTGACATTCATAAGTGTCATATCCGTGACCTACGTGAATAAACTGATTTTGGTTTGATTTATTTACATACTTTTGATTTATTTACATCTTGGTTACCTTGTTTTAAAGTATATATGCAAGTTAGAAGTCGTTTTTTTTAATAATACTTAAAATATCGTTACTTTTTTTGTTTTCGTATCGATTGGAATGAATCAAATAGGTACTAAATATTTATAGGAGCTTACAACACTACTATATTTCAAATGAAATACGTATACATATACTGGCCCCCCGCTCTTGTCTATATTATTGACACTAAATGGAACACTAAAATTGTTTTTATTATATTATGAGTAGGTATGTTTCATACTCTAAAAAAGTATCATAAAATTTTCATTGCGAAACGCTAACTTCATACTTTTTTTATGGAGAGGAGGACAAACGAACATACGAGTCACTTATGGTAGGTGATCATCGCAGCCCATACTCTCTTGTAACACCAGAGGAATCACAGGTGCGTTGGCGATCTAATAAAGCATCTTAACAAGCGAATAAATGTTTATATGAATTCGAAAACCAAAATCAGATTTGTACGTGGTGGGCGAGGATTGAACCGAGGGCTCCGTGCAGTCAACGGTTCTTGCGACACCGACGCTATACTTAATATAACCCGAAACATTGAAAACTTAAACCACTAATAGATTATAAATCATTTTTTTTTATTTATTTTACACACAAAAAAAGTATTTTACAATTTTACTTAAAATTAAGTACAAACATAATCCCATTCGGGTCTAACCGTGTACTACACTCGTCGCATGTTATAAATAATTAATTAATAGAAAATATACTATATGACATAATATCAGTACTTCAAACTAATTACAATGACTTCAAAACATTTATTACAATCACTAGCTGACCCGGCAAACGTTGTTTTGCCATATAAAGTATAATTCACGCGATAGTTTTATAAGTAATAAAATATTGCCTATATTATAGCCTGTACATCATTTTGTTCTATTGTCAATAGTTTTTGCAGCGCACGCAAAAATAGGTTTTCGATTTTACACCTTGTGTTACAAAATAGCAATTTTATTACGGATCCTTAATTTTGAAAAATAAAAAATATAGCCTATTATTCCTCGATAAATGGACTACCCAACACTGAAAGAATCATTCAAATCGGACCAGTAGTACCAGAGATTAGCGCGTTCAAACAAACAAACAAACAAACAAACAAACAAACACTGCAGCTTTATAATATTAGTATAGATTAACATTAAACACTTATTCTAATTTTTAAAAACTTATTTTTAAATTAAATTGATAACGTAAATTATAAATAACCTTGTGTGTATAATATATAATTTAGACCTTGCATTTAAAATTTGGCCTATGGTCCTGATTGTAAGCATTAAGCCATTCATTAGATACGGCTATATTGGCCTTGTAACATCAAAGGTTCAAATTATGTAGGCATGCTAATATTTTGTTTGGTATGTCTAACTCGAACTTCATTTAGCTTCGGAGAGATATCATCTACAATTACAGGCTTGATTCAAAAGTAATACCAAAAATTATTTATTAATTGAGCTCAAAGCCTCCATGATTTTCGATAGCAGAGGGGATTTGGTCGGATCCGAGCGGATGTTACCATTGGGTTCTGATGGTCCTTCATTAGTTTCTATCAATCTAGGACTTTTACCAACGCAAACAAGTTGACCTGATGTTTCTTGTGTATTAATTCATACTATGGAATGAAAACACATCCAATGTTTATAACATATTTAAGAGTCTGTTTATCCTTTACATTCCTAGTCGAAGATTTTATTATTAATCACCATTTCGAAAAAGATGAGCTTTGTAAGGAAGTTTTCGCCGTTGAAGTAGACTGCGATGAGAAAAATTTGAACTAAGTATACCACGTGCCAGTACGTACCAAGGCTTTACATTTTCCGAATTTATGATATTCGACGCTTTACGAAGTAAAGATTGTGAGAGAATTAATGCATTTTTTTAAACTATAATTTCAATCCTTATTTTTTAGTATGAAAGCAGTAACGCGCAGCGGTCAAGTGACCTCTACTAACAATATGACGCACAAAACACAGACAAAAATGCCGAATTGTTCCGTTTTGTGCATATGTTATTGTGCATTGTGTTTACTCAACACAATTATCATTAAAATTAGTTGTTAATATACAGTGCTAGTGCCTATGTGGTATGCTTTTGGCGGGAAGCGAATTGATTGGTTAATTTTGAACGCGTCACGAACGCCACGCTCATACCCCCGCAAAAATTGGTTTACGCGAACTTCATTCACAAAAAGTGATAGTTTGTACTGTCGGTGTATACATTATAAATATTTTTGGAACAAGCAAAATCATACAACCATTTATATTATTAATTTAAGAGTAGGTTGAATTTAGAATTTGTTTGAATTCAAGCTAGCTTATTGTTTCCGAGACGTATTGATTTCGCAGTGACTTGTGCTTCGTGTTTTATCCTATTGTAAACAATAACAATTTTTTGTCGAGCTTCATTCAATCTCCCTGTAACGTAATATGATATTTATAAAAAGACTACGGAAGTTAAAAATTGAGTAAGATAATTTTTTGTCGCAAAATCTTAGATTACGTTAGATAAGTAAATAAATATTATACATACTAACGATAAATTTTAGGTGTACGTTCAGTTATTATATACGAAGTACTAGCATAAGTATTTGAAGCATTATACCAAGATTCAAACAACTTTAGTAATAAGGAAATGCAATACCCATGAAATGTTATCCTTATAAATAAATGTGTTGTAAATTATTTCTTTATTTAGATGCTAACTGAGCACTGTCACCTAAAAAAGCACCTCAGTGTAGTCGGAATCAAAAACAATAAAACTTGCAGATTTTGCCTAGAGGCTGATGAAACGCCTCTTCATCTCCTCTGCAATTGTGGCCCACTAATCCAAGCGTAACACCATCCTTGGTGACTACACCCTGCATCCAGGTGTTGTTTGTAATACTCGCGTCAAGAAGATACTGCAGTACGTTAAATTGGCAGGATTTGACGACGAGCTATAAGTATGAGTGGCGAACACAATGTATTTTTTCGATATATGGATTAATACTTGTTGGATGCAATTACTAATTGTGAGAGTAATCACCACCATCGTGTTTACAAATCATCCTTACACAAACAATGAATTCAAGCTCTAAAGGTTGATGCATCCAATATACAATAATTAATATTTAAACAATTAACTATCTAATAATTTTAATGAAATCATTTGTAATATTTAAACCCAACTCATAATAATATATTGGATGCAGCACCTTACAAACAGCCATTATAGTTCTGCAGCTGCATCACTTTACATATATCGTAACTGAAATGATATGTGAGTGAGTGATTGTCACAGAGAGTTTCTTGCCACTTCTTATTAAAGCTCAACCCTCAAAGGAGGTGGATATAAAATGAAAAGTCATTTCCTTGACCTGCCTGAATAAGGTGATTTTGATTAGATTACCCTAAAGGATTGAGCTTTTGATTACTGTTAGTAAAATATAATATTAATTACAAGTTTAAGCAGAATTGTCAAATTGTAAGAAGAGGTATTTGGTGAGTATTGCGTGATATGTAGATTAGGATTATTTTATTGTTGTTTGCTGAGTTCTCGTAACAGGTTTCATCATGCTCGCTTAAATGTCACTGCTTGTGGCGGCGACATGGGACGGGTCGTCCCCTTCCCTATAATATGGTTGAGGGAGGCGATGGCTGGCTCATGCGTCATGCTCGTGAACGGGCGCTGCTTGTGGTGGCAGGATGATCCTGTTGCCGGAGACTCGGTTTCAGATTCTTAAAAGTTATTGTGTGTATATATATGTAGGGATTTATACATATTTATTTATTTATAATCGCTTATAAAATGGTCACAGAATACCTTTATTTATTTATGGTGTATGTGGATGATGCAGCTACTGTACTCAATAACTGTTGTATAAATTTACATTTACTCTTTTGACTTACTCGTGTAAGACATTGACTATTTGACGTTTGAGTGTGTCTGTTGCATCATTTTACATTTTACATATTATATTGTAATTTGAAATTATTTGTAAATCGATGTAATTTAATGTAAATCTTGATATAAAAGAGTGGCAATGAGTTTCTTGCTACTTCTTCTCATTAGCTCAACCCTTTACGAAGTAGCGGTAGATTCAATAAGAAAAATATTTTATTTATTTTTTTGACATTCATAAGTGTCATTTCCGTGATCTACGTGAATAAACTGATTTTGATTTGATTTGATCTGTTTATTATATTACTCTAGTTGATTGGTCGTTGAGTTTCTTGTACATTCTTCTCACGAGCTAAACACTTTACGAACATATTGTAAGTTGAGTAATTTGAAAGAAATATTTGTAGTGACGATTCAAAAGCGCTTAGTTGAAGCCTAATTGTATAAAGTTTATTTGACTTTGACAATACTTCAATTCTGGACGCGGTGTTACTAGGAATAGATAGATAGCCAGCCTCTCGAAATAAATAAATAATATTATATATATTAATACTAGCTGAGCCGACAGACGTTGTTCTGTAGATAATAAAAAAAAATTGTTTTATAGGAATTTGCCAATAATATCTCAAAACATCAAGAATTGCAAATGCTCCCTGTTGTTATAAATTGCTTCACACTGCGGAACTGTCCAACCGTGCGTCAATAATTTGTCTCACAGAAAATATGTCCATACAAAACAAATATTAGAAATAAAAATAATTTTCGATCCCAAATCGAAATAAAAACAATCCTATCTCTCAAGTTGGACTAAACTGCACTACATGAAGTAATCCCCATATAAATCCGTTCATTAGTTTAGGAGTCCATCGTGGACAAACAACGTGTCACGTAATTTATATATATTAAGATAAATGTTTGTATGTGTTCAAATTGCTGCAATGTTAGGAATGTATTAGCTACAATCCTTATTTGTACTTATCTAAAGTTCGAATCAAACGGTGTGCATTGACGTCATCGACAACAGGGTCGCCCTGTTAAGCTTCAAACACTTATTAAATATCTCAAACGTGACTTCATGTACTAATTGTTCTCTTAATAAGGATATGGTATGAAATTATACTTTTATGACGTGAAATAGGTGATCCTTGATATTTAATTGAATTTTAATGACGACCCATATAGCCGAATGGTTAGTGACCCTGACTACTTATCTAGAGGTCCCGGGTTCGAATCCCGGTAGGTGCAATCATTTATATGATGAATATGAATGTTTGTTTCTGAGTCATGGATGTTTATAAGTATTTATGTATGTTTAAGTAAGTAGGTATATTGTTTTAAATATATCATTGTCTTGAACCCATAGTAAAGGCTTTGCCTAGTTTGGGGCAAGATAATTTGTGTAAAAGTGTGCCAATATTATTATATTTTTATTATATTTCATATATATATCAGGGAATAGTTTGATGTACTATTATAATACTGTAAGCTTAGACGATTCATTCGTCTAGACTCTAGATAGACTATGACATCTGTAAAAATGTCGAAAAAATAGATTTTAGAACTAACTTCTATTTTGAGCAATTCACGCACACTAACACAAAGTGTCATACAAATCCCGAGTGAAAGACGTAGCTTGTCACGCACACTAAACTAATATTCCTGGCCTGTTTTTATCGGTTGTCAAACAAATAATCTGAGAATGTAAGCATAAAAAGTGTTGATGTAGCTTCATGGATATTGTTTGTGAGCTTAATGCGCGCCGCGCAAATATAAAAAGAAATATTTTAAAAATGTTATGTTAAATATATTAAGCTTAGTTTAATAATAATAGTTAATAAGTTTTATATTAGTTTACCTAATTATATATTCATAATACGTCAGCATTTTTATCTGACGGAAAAAGCTTCTTCCCTAACACAGGTTCCGCGAACTTAAAAGCTGTGACTAACTAAAATATTCTAAATAATTTAATAAATTTTTAATATATTTTATTTATACGCTTTTAACTTTGTCTAAAGCAGGGTCCACGTGTATCGAATCCAGCGAGAAAAAATCTTTGGAACGAAAAATGTCTCGCCACCTACCTCCGATAACTAATTACGCAATCTTGCCATTACGTATAAAAAACAGGATTTTAAGTGACTTAACGAGGAACTGTCGATGGACAGACATCTTTTCTATGACAATGGCTTGTCAGTTGTCAAAAGTAGATGTCGAAATAAGATCAAACTTCAAAAATCTAAGTTTTGATGTCTGTATGTTACCAATCCATGACGGATAACCAACAATAAATTTGAGCGGGAAGCTATTTATTACATTAAATTAACGTCAAATACGAGGCAGCCACCATACCCCAAGTGTATAGACACACACCATACACTATAAATACCACAGTATCTGCAGACGAAGGTTTTTAACCAGTGTGTGTTGCCAGTGATGACTTACGGTACGCAAACGTGGTCGCCAACTATGGGCCCTATGAGAAAGCTCATGGTTGCTCAGAGTGCAATGGAGAGGGCTTTGCATGGAGTTTCCCTGCGAGATCGAATCAGAAATGAGGAGATCCGTAGAAGAACCAAAGTCACCGACATAGCCCAAATTATTGCGAAACTGAAGTGGCATTTCGCAGGGCACATAGTTCGACGGACAGATGTCCGTTGGGGCTGTAAAGTCCTTGAATGGCGACCACATACCCGAAGACGCAGTGTTGGTAGGCCCCGCACAAAATGGACCGATGGTCTGGTCAAGATCGCCGGAATACGTTGGATGAGGGCATCGCAGGACCGATCATCGTGGAAATCTTTGGGGGAGGCCTTTGTCCAGCAGTGGACGTCTTTCGGCCGATGATGTGTGATGACGAGACAGCTGATCGATGTCGGCCATGTTTTTTTGCTATCGATGGCTTTAAATAGGTTTATAGAAGTGTCCTAGCTACTATAAGTCACGTCAGCTTTATAATATAGCATAATTCAAATGAATTAAGCCTTTAAAAGTTGTAAATAAAAACGTTGTTTAATAATAATACTTGGTCAAATCTAATCTAGAAGTATCAGTAACTTATAAATCACTTTTTATTGATGTTCATTCAAAAACCAATAATAAGCTATTACTGATAAATATACTTATTGGATATTTTATAAAGGTGCGTTTATATTTAGTAATGCTTACTAAAACATCTGTGTGAATAAAAAACCTGCCAAGTGCGAGTCGGACTCGACCATGAATGGTTCCGTAGCAGCAATTAACTGAATATAAAAGTTCTTGTAGTACGTTGTAACTTTGATCGATGTCTTAATAATAGGATTTTTTTTTAATTAATGTTGTATTATAAAAAAACTACTTTTTAAACTAAAATTTTCGCTTGAACTTTTCATAGTAATGTACATCATATATTTTTTTTTAGTTTTAATATTCTCTTATTTTAGAAGTTACAGGGGGGGAGGACAATCATTTTACCACTTTGGAAGTGTCTCTCGAGCAAACTATTCAGTTTAGAATGACTATTATGATATTAGAAACCTCAATATAATTTTTGAAGACCTATCCATAGATACCCCACACATATGGGTTTGATGAAAAAAAATTTTTGTTTCATTTCTAAGTATGATTTTTTTTCTATTTTGTGTGAAAATCTTAATGCGTTTCACAGAATACATCTATTTACCAAGTTTCAACAGCATTGTTCTTATCGTTTCGGGAAAAAGTGGCTGTGACAAACGGACGGACAGACAGACAGACATGAATCTATAAGGGTTCCGTTTTTTGCTATTTGGCTACGGAACCCTAAAATCCATCTATTGTACAGCGCAGTAGGTACTAATAATATCTCCAAAATAATATATGACCAGCTGTTGTTGTATCATAAAAAAATTCATGCATTTACAGTCAGAGGCTGCAGACATACATAGCTTAAATATTAATAATTGCACTCGATTTACACTTTGCACATAAATTATAATACCACTCTGACTGATCACGTTCGGCGCTTCCTTATTCAACTCGAGCTGACTATACCTGAGCGAGCGTTACATAACCGAGCGTGATGGCTCAACCTCATTCAATATCCATAAACAAGTGCGCGGCGTGCCTAAAGTTTTCACTTTAGAATCAGTATTGCATAAGTATGTCAACTGAAAAAACATATAATGAGTGTTTCCTGGACTTTCGTCTTTTTTATCTTAATAGCTTTGGCTCCGGTAATGGATACTTATCGAATATTAATTACGTTGACACCTGATACCCTGACCTACCTCTCATGTGTGATAGCGCCTTAACAGATAATAACATAACAAATAGTGGTTATATTGCATGAGGAGTTATGTAATGTTACATCAAAAAACAAGCATAATTTTAGTCTATGCTGACAAAAGCGACTTTGAGCCTAAACTACATGAAAATAACAGCTAGTTTTGAGATTGCTAGGAATGAAACTTAAAGCCGACGAACGTGTTCATACAATAAGGTACTGTTATAGTATCGCCGCCGGGTTGTGAATGGGGCGAAGGGTATGCGGGACGCAAACACGGCGTGTCGACTGTCGGTTACTCGGTTGGACAAGGAACGAAATCATTTTTTATTCTCTAGTACATTCTAATCAAAATTATTAATTCCCTGAAGAAATTGCATCAAAATATTCAATGTATGTGTGGTTAATAAATGTATATGCAGCTATTTTAGTTATAATCCTGTGAAATCAACAATAGTGATTGGTTCAGAAGAGGTTATGTTAGCACAGAAACCGGGAATTCTTGTAAGTACTTGCTGATAATAACAATAGAAATATTTACTTATAAATACATTTATAAATAAGTTTATATCCATAGGGAGATAATTGACAGTAGTTGATAGTAATGTTAAATAATAATCCGCCAATTTAGGAATGAATAAAGTAAATTTTAGTTTGTAGTAATTTGTGTACTAATGTAGAATTATTTGCAGATTTTAGTCAATAACATGGTGTTGCCACAGCTTGTTATGGCCAGGTACTTTAGAAAAAACAATGAGATTAAGAATACTATGTTTATTTTGCATATAATATGCTGTCCTTGACATACAACGTTCATTGTAACAGCGTACACAAAGGTATGCGCGGCTAGGGTTACCATCTGTCCGGATATGTCCGGACTTTTAGACAAAGACATTCTTTATTTGATTTTTTTTTATGGAATAGGAGAACAAAAGATCGTACGGGTCACCTGGTGTTAAGTGATCACCGCCGCCCACATTCTCTCGTAACACCAGAGGAATCACAAGAGCGTTGCCGGCCTTTAAGGAAGGTGTACGCGCTTTTTTTGAAGGTACCCATGTCGTATCGTCCCGGAAACACGAAAGAAGAAAGCTCCATGAAAACCGCACTGTGGAGGACCGCCACAAATCCAGGCGCCACATCGTGCGAAGGTGGAATATAATCACAAAAATATACAATTTTGGACTTAACTATGATGTGTTTATTGTATTATGCCGAATAGGAACCTTCATCAGCATTTTTCAGTTATAATATACTGCAACACTCGTTTTCAGAAGGCCCCGAACCGACAAACTCAGCCTGAATGAAAATTATTACTACGCTTAAAATTAAAATTTAATACAAAACCATCAATTTAATATAAACTATCACTATAGGAGAAAAAGTAAAAATTGTAAAACTTCTTATACTTCAGTATTTTAAATTTAAACAATCTTTTAGACTGTTATATGGATTTTGTCAGGATTGTATTTTTAATTAGATGGAACAAAGCAATAAAACTATATATTAACTTATATAAAAATGTGTTTAATCTTTACGAAAACGTAAGTCTAAACAAGATCAACTTAAAAGTCCCGACTTTTATCAAAATGTCAGATTTTTCAAATTACTAGACGGTAACCCTATGTGTGTGAAACAAACTCTTGATTGGTTTAAATAATGGACAAAATGTCGATAAATATTTAATATCAACGTTCAAGTTTTTTGTGAGGTATATTGACAATCTTTCGGAAGAAATTTATTTTTAAACCGACTCTAAAATGGAATATGTTTTTAGTTAGTATATAGATTTTTTTTGTGCCTGTTTCCTAATATTAATTAATTAGTAATACTTTCATATTCCAAATCAAAGGACGAAATATAGGGGTGAAATTTACTATATTTTCATATCTTTGCCGTTTGTGATCGTTTTGCGATTTCTGAGTTGGTTTTTAATTCAATAATTTCTTAAATTTTTTATTACTATATATAATCCCTCAGTATAACTCAGAGTAGCAATGGACTTAATATTATGTATAAAGTATAAATAAAATGGTATGTTTTAAAGTCCCGAAGCCACAACCTGAGAGTTTAACAAGATTTTATGACGATACGATAAACATACATAAATTCATATAAACATACATAAATACATTTAAACATCCATGACTCGGAAACAAACCTCCATATTCATCATATAAATGCTTGCACCTACCGGGATTCGAACCCGTGACCTCTAGCTTAGTAGGTAGGATCGCTAACCACTCGGCTTATCGACATGAATTTCACAAATCCGCGGGAACCATGTATTTTCCCGGAAAATAATGTAAACTATGTCCTTTGCCAAGCTTTAATCTACCTCTGTACCAAATTAGATCAAATTCGATTCAGTAGCTCCGGCGTAAAAGCGTATCAAACAAACTTTCATTCATTTGTAATATTAGTAGGGATTTATGCAAACATTTCAACTTTAATATTGCTTTATTTCGATTATTTTGAGGCGCTATTTCAGGAACGTTCGCAAGGAATTCGTTGCACTTTACCTATATATTTATTTTGTTACGGGTTTGTCTATGGCACCTATCTAGCTTTATCTTACTTTAAGGAATAGGTCATTCTTGAAATTTTCAAGGTTTTTATGATAAAATGATATAACTTCATCAAGTCTAAAAACAAACAAAACCAGTTTAACAAGTTATAAATGTAATTTAAGTTACTTGCATATTTACAATCTTATCACAAAATTCTTACACGCGGATTTCAAAATTATGTGATATTTTGCATGCATATGTATGTCAGTTTCTAATGCCATTTAATATGTTTCTTGCATATACAAGATAAATACACACTCTGTTAAAACTTCAGTTGCGTTACTGTTGCGTTTTATGAGAATCAACTTGCTGACAGACGGACAGGTGGACAGGCTTATGGGCCACAACGGGGCCTATTTCTGCCGTGAAGCAGTAATGTTAACATTGCTGTGTTTCGGTCTGAAGGACACCGTAGCTAGTGAAATTACTGGGCAAATGAGACAACATCTTATGTCTCAAGGTGACGAGCGCAATTGTAGTGCCGCATAGAATTTTTGGGATGTTTTAAAGAATCCCGAGCAGCATTGTATTGTAATGGGCAGGGCGTATCAATTACCATCTGAACGCCCTGCTCGTCTCATCCCTTATTTTCATAATATTATAAAGGCTATGGTTGGTTACTCTTTGGTAACGGGACCTACAATCGATCCCTGTCTAATTGTCTATTTATCTGTTCCACTGTTCTGAGATTCTCAAAATGGCTTAACTTATTGGGATGCTGTTTTCGCTAAAGTATTGTAATAAGCTTTGAGTGATTTTGAGAAAGTATGTTAGTAAGTACTGTAACTTCACTAGCCACAGCGACCTTCAAACCGAAACTTAATAATTATTTTCAGCCGGAAGACGTTCACTGCTGGACAAAGATCTTCCCCAAAGACCGCCATGACGATCGGTCCTGCGCAGCCCTCATCCAACCTACACCAGCTATCTTGACTAAATCGTCGGTCCATCTTATGGGAGGCCTACTAACACTAAGTGTTCCGGAAAGTCGTCGCATTTAGAGAACTTTACTGTCCAAACGGCCATCTGTCCGTCGAGTTATGTGCCCTGCCCACTGCAACTGGGCTATGTCAGTGACTTTGGAATTTATTGCAATTTTGAACAATGCCTGCGATATTATACTGGTTCATGGTAGCAAAACGTGCTGCCGTGATCCTAGATGGTAATCCTTACTGGCATGCTAAGCAAAGAAGTCCTTACTGAAACCCAGTTGACTTCGTCTTATTAAAATACGATTATACGTTACTAAATGCTTTTTGGTTTTGATTTGATTTTAAATCCTTCATATTAGCTTCACCACAGAACAGTAAAAGAGATCTTTTAACTGTTCTGTGAGCTTCACCTAAACTTTATTTTTCTAAGTATATATTAATATGTTTGTAGCGTTTTAAATAAAGTGGACTTTATATTAATTCAGAACGAATTCATAATGTTGATTTAAAAGAAAAAACCGGTAAAAAGAAAAACTTTTGATATTCATAAGTGTCATTTCCTTGAAATTGATTAATAAAGTGATTTTGATTTGATTTATATGTCCATATTTAAAAATTATTTTCTACTATTACTTCTTAAATTTTAATTTTATTTATAGAATGCTATTCGAATGTAACTCCGACCAGGCTATCATAATATAAGTAGGTATATCAATTATTGATGATTTATGTGACTAGCTGGAGGTTACTATATACATAACAATAGGTAGTTATATTATATATAATTGTTATGACGCACGGCTTAACTTGTAACTTGCGCATCGAAAAAGTAATCGATTCAAAAAGATCGGAGTAATACGATAAATTCTTATCGTATTTGTAATTCTTATACGGTCGGTGGTTTAGTAATAGCGTAAATACCAATTCCTGTTCTGTGGTATTAGTATATTGCGACAGTATTACATTACCTTTCATTATGGTATTGTACGTATAGCGTACGTATGCTCGTTAGAAGTAAGATAAGATAGAAACAATTATTTCATTTACTATTCTCTTTAATTAACGCGGGTTTTACACACTTAAATAAAATACTTTTTAAAGGATTAGAACGCATGTAATTGTAATTGGGTTTTTACATTTATAATGACAACTGTAACAAATACCATTTTGAATCCTGTCAACCGCAGTGCCCCTGAGAACGTGCTCTGAAAGTCACGAAACGTCAAATCAAATCAAAATCACATTATTCATGTAGGTCATGGAAATGACCTGATCTGATCGTAGAACTATTTCTAATTGAGTTATCCAGTCAGTGTTGGCAGATTGATATTTACTTTAGATAATTGGTGGTGTGCTCGGTAAATATGCGTATTAATGTTTACTGAGCTTAAATAATTTTGAATTCTTAGACGTGTTACCTTTAAATTATCCGGCTATTTGAAAATTAAAATAAATCCTGTTAGTTGTTTTCTTAATGTTGGTGTATGAGTCGTAAATAATGGACACATTTGCAGTATACAACTTATCATAGCAAACTCTCTTACTTATCATAGCAACTAGCAAATTCAGGACGTTTAGCTGATGGTAATTGATGAACCCTGCCCATTACAATTCAGTGCCGCTTGAAGTACCCAAAAAGTCTGAGCAGCACTACAACTGCGTTCGTAACCTTGAGACTTAAGATGTTAAGTCTCATTTGCCCAGTAATTTCACTAGCTACGGCGCCCTTCAGACCGAACCACAGTAATGCTTACACATTACTGCTTCACGGCAGAAATAGGCGCCTATAAACATACACAACATTATCAAGAATATATTGAGATGAAACAGTTGAAATGTTTTTCTTCAATTTCAAAAATCGCTTCAGGTTCCACGGTGAAATTAGGGCTTCAATACTTTACATATTCAAATTACTTAGATACATATTCATGACAATACAACGTGAGTTGTGGTAATCATATAACATTAAATATATTATGTATGTTTATCTCTTACGTATACACAGCTTATCTGCTACTTCCGGTGGCTTAGACAGCACGTTCGCAGCTGCACTTATATGACTGAGAGTTGTGTCATTGAGAGAATACATTGTTTCAAAAATATACGCAGTCGATGTTAGTAAAGTTTTTGTGCTGCAGATGTACTATTGTATAGTAGAGTGATTACGAAGTGAATGAAATATATATTTCTGCATCATGTATGGTCTTCCCCTTTTTATGTGTATAATGTCTCCCTATGTTATTAAAACTAGTACTATTTTTGAAGTGAAAACTACTTTAGCGGCGTTCAGCACTTTTCTTGGGGTACAAAATGTTAAACACGCATCAGGACACGTAGCCTGATCGAAAATTCGTAAGACAGTAGTTGAAATTATGGATGAAAGATTTAAATTTCTAAACTTATTATAGTTCGACTATTTCAACTTAATGATCATACGGTCATCCGACCAGTGCTTCAATCATCTGGGAAGCCGAAACACCGCGAGATCGAAGGATCTAATATCAGCCGTGAAATATTTTTACAGTTTATTATTGATTTATTTAATGAAAAATAATTGCAATAGTTCTGAAGTGTTAAATTTTTAATGTACTATAAATGTACGATAGCGCAATAAATCTATATTAATTGATAAATAGTTAAATATAATAATTAAATCTTCTTCCAGTGTCCAGGCTTGGCTGTCATACAGAAAGATTTGAACTGAATGGAAGTAGGTATTCCCATTTCCATTCAGTTAGATATTAAAACCTTGTGAAAGGACAACCTTTACACTTCTTTGTAGTGTATAGTTGTCTATAATGTGGTGAATCTGAATCATGACCTCGTTTTCCATGTATTTATGTTCGCTGAAGTACCCCTACATGCTTGAATTTGGTGGGACCTCTGTTATAGTCTTTCTAGTTACCTATAGTTTTTGCCTGGTATTTTTAAAACACTTAATATGCAAATCCTCCATATAGTTGAAGTTTATTCTTATTGCGATTCTGATAACTTTCATTGCTACAGTTCGGACGGATTCATTGACTTCCGTTTTGCCAGGGAAAGGCAGATTATCAGAGGATCCAATCACTATATCAGTTCTTCATCTACATGCTTCCTTATTTTGCCAGTTAACCACCTCAAACTCCTCGTTTTATATTTTTCGTTAAACTTTTTACTTCACGTAATGCACGATATAATTTTTAATTTCCGTTTACTTTGGTAACCTTTGAAGTATCGATGTAGGATGCTTAAGTTATTCAGTGTGATGTTAGAAAGCAGTCAATCTGTGAGTAATTCTATTTATTTTCCATCAGCTGCTTAAAAATTAATAGATGAAGCAAATTAAAAGATTCTAGATAAGGCATATTATACGTTTGTTGTTATAATTTACATGAATTGTCCTTTGTGTTATGAGTTTTAAATTAAAACTCTTATAAGTTGTATTCAACAATTATCGTCTTGTTTTAATTCATGCCGGTTAGACTGCCCGGAGTTATTTATAGTAAAACCAGGTCAGATCGACGGCCTAGATGGTAGGGAAAGTCACTTGGACCGCGGACGAGTCGAGTTTCCTTTTTGCAAGCGTTGTAATATCGGTTTGTACGCATGCGCGCGCGGCGGGTACGTCAGTGTTGCGAGGGAGCAACGTTCACTTCGGACGCGCGATTAGCACATTAATTTGTGAAGGATTTGTGCTGTGTACATATGGATGTTGTGAACAAGTGTGGATACGTGATGAGTGGGACTGGCGTGGCGTCCCAGCGCGGAGACTCAATGTCGATGCCACTCGACCTTCCCGTAAGACTCTACATGAGAGCGCTGCGCCAGTACCAGAGACTTATCGAGTTCAAGCAATTGACAACGAAAGAAAAAGTAAGAAAATTGTGTCATTAACTCTAGGATTTATTGTTGTCGAGTGTATTCGGGACAAGGAGGAATTTTTGTAATTTATCCGCGGTTCAGTCACCTTTATGTAAATTAAATTCATTCAAATAGGATTCATTTTGAAGTAGTAATTCTTTGTCATTCAGTAAATAATGCAACGTGCTTGGATAACAAATATCAGTTCAATTAAAAGTCCAGTCAATCGCGAGTCCAGGTTTTCTATCAAGTGTTCCGTACTTAATTAAATTAAACTAAATAAGTGTTTTCTTGTTATTTAATTAAGTTGTATTGGAGTTTTCTGGCAATACAATCCAAAGAATTCATCTTTTATATTATATGACTAAAGTTTTATTTATTTTAGACGTAATCTAATAAAAAGAGGCTACAGTTTACGTTTACGATTATCCCTAAAATATTTTAGATCGTATTAAACCTAATTTTAAATAGACTGACTTAAGTCAAAATCACTTTTTCTTTCACTATCGGTTTTCTTTAAAAAATTCCAATGTTTACTTAATGCAAAGAACATAATCATAAGAGTATTGAACTTTTACATTAACAATATAAATATTACATAAAATGTGAAACGTGTGTGGATTTGTATATTTATTGAGTCCAAAACGTATCCAGGACAGATTATGATGAAATTTTTTAGGATATTTTTAGATTAGCCCAACAAACATATGATTATAATTCATATAATTTAATTCTAGATATAATAGAATCACATTATTTAAGTTCAGATCCACCTATATTATGCAAACAGTACCACTGGGAGGTCATCTTACTAGACTTGATTGGCGAAGATATGCAAATTTCAACTTGGTTAACCATAAAAGTATCTTTAGGTATAATATTACTAACTGACGCGACAGATGTTGTATTGCCATATAAATTAATAAAAAAAGATGCAAAACAATTTTTTTTGGGGTATATCAATAGATTACGACCGATTCTCAGACCAAATATACATATAAATTTTCATAAAAATCGATCAGTCCGTTTCGAATGATTTAGGCAACTCACATTCTGACACGAAAATATTATATACTTACAGATATTGGGTACAAAATTATGTAGTTTGATCCTGGTAGGACATTATTATGATTTTAGGCATTGGTTGTTGAAAACTTATTTAAAATAAAAAAACAGGATAGATTCGGTCCAGAGCATGCAAACGGATGTCTATATTTTTTAAGTAATTTGAGTATAAATATAAATTCATAAATGTGGCGTTTCTTTTCATACTTTAGACAATAAAGCTAACACTGTATGGGCCACCCCTAAATTAAGGAAAATTTTAGAGAAAACATTCCGTTATTAAGAAGGTATTTTGACTTTTATGCAAAGAAATGGTTTTTGCTGATATCATTGTAAATGCTTAGACAGAACATTACACACAGTTATCAAACAATACAACTGAGGCGGACGAAAATTTATGTGTGCGTCACTCGTTAACCGGATTCCTTTTATTTATCGGTCGAATTGAATATATTACATCTCTCATAGAATTGTTATTCTGACTTATATGAAGTTTGAATTTAATATTTATAAGCATTTATGACGTTTTTTCTTTTATTGCGATTCAAAACCTCTTGCTCGCTATTGGCAGACTGTCTATCAGTTGACTTCCTATGACCGAATAGGCTTCCTATCACTTGCCTCACTACCTAGAGTCAAGACTTATCTTATTATTTTAAAATTATTGTATATGTGCATATGTCTAAATACTAGTAGATGCCCTATGCATTTGCAACTAAAGGTTTTATCTCAATAAAATGTTTAAGTAGGGATAACAGAGAGAGTTGTCATACTGAAACATGCAGGGCAAGCCTGTCAGTCATTAAGTTGGCATAGCGACATCCAATTCTGCACGGACGCACGCCGAGAAAGGGAAGATATTTGTAGGAGGAAATATAAATGAAATTTATTACTTTAAAATATTGAATCTGCATAAATTTAAAGAGTTAGGAGAGACATAACGTGATGTTCAGGGATGTACCTCTATACATCAAGGGTACCCATATTAATGATTTAGAAGGATTAGAATTTTTTTATAACAATAAGTGACGAGACGAGCAGGACTTTCAGCTGATGGTTATTGATAAGCCCTGCCCATTACAATGAAGTACCGCTCAGGATTATTGAAAAACCCAAAAATTCTGAGCGGCACCACAATTTCGCCGTCACCTTGAGACATAAGATGTTAAGTCTCATTTCCCCATTAATTTCACTAGCCACAGCGCCTTTCAGACCGAAACACAATGCTTACGACAGAAATAAGCGCCGGTGTGTACACCTCCCACAGGTAATCAGAATATCATTTTATTGATCAACATAAATTGAATGTAGAAGATGTATACAACACAAAAGTGTAGGAGAAAGTAAATTATTTGAACCATATTTTAATTATAATAGGGAATGATTAAGTGTATATTACAAAAGGTATTATATAACATACAATTACCAGGTAAACACCAAAAAATTAAGAAGTGTTGTATGAAGTCCAACTTAAAATCTATTTACAATGTCGCCATCAAACATTAAAGTTTGTAACGTGATTTAAGTGATGTTAGATCTGTTGCAAATGTTAGGTTTATGGAAAACCATAAACCTAACGAGGGTTTTTCATACAATCGAGTATATTGAAATATGATTTAAATATTCTTCTTTTATTGTATTTTGATTTGAGCCGATGGTCTTGTTACTAATAAATAAATAAATCTCTCTAATTGCTCTAAATAAATAAAAAATAAATAAATAAAATTGTCTGTGATCCATGTGTAAAAAAATGTAAATCTACTTCTCTGGGAAAATTGGTTAGACTTAAATAAACTGAATAAAAAGAAGCGATGAAAATGTCTAAGATACACTTAAATATTTTACGTTTTCGAGTTCAGTTTTGCTCTGTGGCTGAGCTCCATACCAACAATTTTAAATATAAAGAAAAATCACCTTATGTTCCACTTTCTCTGTCGACATCAAGTTCATAAATATTTTGCTTCAGCTTGTCTGAATCACAAACATATTGTGCTAGGTCCTTATGATACAATAGTAGATTTTACGAGTGCACAAATTGAATCATTTTTATCCGAGACTTTTCGCATAGTAGTAGTAGTGATAGTAATGTCGAGGATAAAATGGTTTTGTGGACGAGTTATAAACTCTGCTTTTCATTTCGATTGCGAGGAAATAAAACAGTAGTATAACATGGACATTTTTAACAATTTTAGCAAATTTGAAGAAATTAATAAACGCACGAAAAAACAAGACCTGTTTCCCGCATTTTTTTTTAATCTTACGACATTGATATTAGGCTTGGGGTCCAGACCTATACCGCCTACTATTATACTTATTAATTTTGTAATATATATATTTTTTAATTAATTAAATAACCTACCGTATTTTAATTATAATATCTTTTATGATGAGGCAAATGCAAATAAATTAAAGTAAATGTCATTAAATAACAAATTCTATCTCTGAACTTTTTATTGTGTTTGTCTGTATGGCTCATAATCTTTGCCTTGATATACATTTATGAGTAGATACGTTAATGCACTTGTGCAAAAAAATCGATTTTGTGCAGCCTATATCATGCACAAATAAGCAATTTCAGAGCATGAGAAGTGAAAAAATTATTGTATTCACACGTTAGTGAACACAAGAGTTTTTGTATCAGTAGTTAATAAACGTATTTGTTATTTTACACAGTTCCAACACGGATCCTTAATTTAATATCAATGACAAATATGAAAAATTTAGTGTGAAAAAAAATCTAAAGTGTTAGGCAGCTAAAATATAATGTAATTACTAATTAGTATGATAACATGATACTTTTATTTTTCATTCGGTCATAAAACGGTAGTCGCGTAGTAATTTAATATTTATCTATTTACCTACGTCATTAGAATTCGCAATGTTATGAACATTAGAATAACGTGGGAGGCCTTGCTTGAGAATAATGTTATGTTGCGAAATCTTGGCATTATTAACTTTTATATTGCTACAACAATAACATGTTATTGTAACTTTGAAAAATAATTATTTTTAGACAAAAAACAATATAATTACTATATTTACAATACTATGATAACATTAAATTAAAACTATCTTTACGGGAAATTGTATAAAGAATACCGCCAGCGTTTCCGCGCTGGCTAGATACGCTGATCCGTTGACCGAAATGGTTGCCAGTAGCCCTTTAAAGATTCCGTTCTTTTTACATTCTCCGCGCTGGGCTCCACGTGCCAAGTGTCTCAACACCAAACGGCACAAAGATGTAAGACTCACTGAGACCGACATATTTGCGACGTTTGCTGTCTTCGCCAGTCGAAGCAGTAGCCCCAGTACCAACTAAAGTAACTCGGATAATATGATAAGAAAGAAAATCTTATTGATATTGTTCAGTTGAAAACAGCTTAGTACCTTATTAATCCTTAAACAGCTGACAAGGGCTAGTTCTATTTTAATCTTGTAAATATCATCATGATTTAAGCATTTTGCTGATCCAGTATTGGATGCAAATCTCCTCTCTTTTCCTTCATAACCGGCGATCTTGTCTCGTCCAGTCTGAACCTTCGTGACGTTGGATGACGTCCACCCAGCGACGTGGTGGTCTGCTGCGGCTTCTACTGGTCTAACTGGATTATACTTATAAAGTCTCACTTAGCACAAATTAGAGAAATATATCAAAGCTTCTTTGACAAAGAAGGCTTACTAAAGTATGGCAGATTATATAGATGACATTAATGTATAATTAATGTCTGGTTCTGCGCAGGACAACTAAAATTATACAATTTTATTAAGTAGGAATGAGCAATTTTGTTAAAATGATTTCAAAATGGTCTGAGAGTTTCTTCTTATTCTTCTCCCTATATCCCCTTTACGAACTGATGTAGCTTCATGACGTTTACCAATTAGTGTTGTTACAATTTTTTACTCCCTATGGTAAAAAATATTTTTATATTCTATTTAATATTTTATTTGTTTCTTTACCTTAACTTTTAGGATCACTTATATTTTTTTTATGAAATAAGACAATTATAATATAAATATATAAATTATTAAAGGAAATTTTATTATCTGGCTCTACTTTTCCATTCAAGGACTATTCTTGTCCAAAGACTCATGTCTATTCTCGCAATGAGTCTCTTCAACTTACACTTTTTCTCCACTATGACTGCAATGATATTGTTTACTTCGGATCCATTCATTGCGTTTTTGGTCGCGCATGGGATTCGAAGCATTACTTTTCCCATAACCCTCTGAGCAATGCGGAACTTATTACTAGTAAGTAATTTCTTTGTAGGAGCCATGGTTTCTGTACTAGGTTTCTGTATTAGCATGTGCATTACACACTGACAAATCAAAATATTTTTGAAATGAGAATGAGACTAGTTCCTATTAAGCAGATGTAGATTCGACCGCAGCAAGGATATATCATCGATTGTCACACATACATACTAATAACGCTACATACTAAATCCTTTTATGTGTAGGTGCCTCCTTGCACCATCTGGAAGGTTCCTCTCAAGGAAGGAAGGAACTCCCAACAGAATTCTATGGAGTCTCCCCTCCAAAGTCCTTATTCACTTCTCAGAAACAGTTAGCCTGGGGGAGATGCTGTAGCTTGGATGGAAACGATGATAGCATCGTATCATAATCTATAGAGATTGGGAATCAATATTACTGGGGTTAATTTTCTTTTAATGCCACACAAAATAAAAAAAAATGTGTCTCTTAAAACTAGAAATAAGTGAAAATAACACCAAAAGCGAGGGTAATATTACGCAATAAATTTATTTTTTGTTCGAATTTCATAAAGTAGTGAAATTTACATTAGTTGATTGTGCTCCCTTAGGCCACTCGGGACGTTATTACCCGAACAAGCGTTATGAGCGTGACAGCTCAGTGCCATTCGGTATCCAAAAAATAAAGGGCTTAGCGTGCGTAGATTAGTTTACTTCTAAAAGATGACTTTTATCTGCCCCAAACATGAACGCATAATATATGATAATGTCTAAATATATAATTGTGAAACGATAAACATATGATATAAAAATAATATATTATAGCGATCCGTTTGACGTATTGATAACGATGTATCTTTTTAATTTCGAGCGTTAATCGAGAGATGACTATTATTATAGCCATCTCTAAACAAGTCTCATAAGAGTTAGGACTTCAAACGAGTAGATCACAGATTAATGATAAGTTAACAATCACCGCTCATTCGACTTTCCCATGTCGATAGTTTTACAAGAAGGTTTTATCGAGTACACACTTTTTGGAATAAAGATCCTTATTGCACGTTGAGACGTATGGGAGTTAAGCAGAATAATGACAATTTGCAATACTATATTTGAGGATATAATAAACAATAGTGAATTAAAATTTAATTTTATATTAAGTAACATTTTATTTGCAGATATTTTCGATATATTTATTTTTCTTAGGACTGCCATCGGCAAATCCGTTTTCAATAACAAATCTATCCTTAGTGTAACATACTAGAGGTAGACGAATTTATCCTTTTACGCTTACTTACATTTCAATAACATTTCGACATAAAGCATTGGACTATAACTTTATTGGACATTAATATGGATAGATAAGATATTATCATTAAACGGTGACACCAATGTATCCGTAACTAGAGATACGTTATTGAAATCGGCCGTAAACCTCTTCATTACTGCTACTAAAATACTTTACTTTCAACTTCAACTAACTAACAAATCCATATTTCTTAACATTCTCGCATTCTTTGCTTTGTTAATTTGGTGCTTCACAAATCATATTTTTGTCTCCGTGGCGCCTTCCTTATACATATATTTTAGTTAATTCTAGTTTATTATTTTGTTTATAATAAGTTTTTGAGTTACTAACGAAAAGCAACGCTATCAACAATATTTTACCAGTTCGTTTGCACTGGATGCCGGCTAGATTATGGGTACCACAACGGCGCCTTTTTCTGCCGTGAAGCAGTCATGTGTAAGAATTACTGTTTCGGCCTGAAGGGCGCCGTAGCTAGTGAAAGTACTGGGCAAATTAGGAAATATTTGGGTTGTTCAATATTCTTGAGCGGGACAGCACTGTAATGGGTAGCGCGTATCAATTACCATCAGCTGAATGTCCTGCTCGTCTCGACACTTATTTTCATAAAAAAAATCTTTTTTCATCTGAATTGTTTAACTTTTTAGATACTTTGAATCGAATCAAATGACCCATCGCTCATATTTTTAGAAGCTTTATCTAGAATTTCCACGTTTTCGAACTGACTAGCCTTTTTTTGTATGAAAATAAAGGTCGAGACGAGCAGGACGTCCAGCTTATGGTGATTGATACTCCCTGCCCATTACAATGCAGTGGCGCTCAGGATTCTTGAAAAACCCCAAAAATTCTGAGCGGCACTACAACTGCGCTCGTCACCTTGAGACATAAGATTTTAAGTCTCATTTGCCCAGTAATTTCACTAGCTACGGCGCCCTTCAGACCGAAACACAGTAATGCTTACACATTACTGCTTCACAGTAGAAATAGGCACCGTTGTGGTACCCATAATCTAGCCGGCATCCTGTGCAAACGAGCCTCCCACTGGTAAGTCTTAATCCAATAAAAAGATTTAATTCAATGCACAATTACAAACATTCCTTTGTATAGTTCTTGTCCAATAGCATATGTGTTTACCGACAGCATTATGTTATAAGTAATATTACTGTAATGCTTAGCGATTACCTTTTACATCACACACGATAACAGATACAGGCGGAAGTGTTCACAAATCATTCGGCTTGCTTCCTTGTTGGCACCTTTAACCTGTAGATTAGCAATGAGTATGCAACAACGGCATGACTTTGTTTTTGATTAGAGTTCGTATTAATAATTCGATATCTCGGCCTTGCTACATTATCGGCTATTGTTCGTTCATTTGGCTTTTTAATGGCCGCGCAGATTCCAAATACGTTTTGCTAATTATAATAATAACAACAACTCGCCATTTCCTTTTATTGATTAAAAAGGATTCTATTTTATACTTCAGTATAAGTAGTATAATGAACAACCATCATAAAGCTACAATAGTACATTGTGATACAAGGGTCGAAACTTAGACCATTTATACGTCTAAAAAAATTGAGGTCGACAGTTAACCTCTATTTTCAGCAGAATGCAACAAAAAAACACAAAGTGACATAAAAATTGCTGGTGCACATATATACACACACTATAGTAATAAACCTGGCCTGCTTTTATTAGTGGTCTAAAAGCAAGAGGCTCATATCTAGATGTATAAATTATCTAAGGGTGGTGAGTAGATTATTGCAAACCAGCTTTAATAAACAAGCCCTGTCCAAAGGCGAGAGTTTTTAATATCATTTGTTATCAATAACCCGTGTATTACACGACGTTTTTCAATACAGTTGTGGGAACTAGTAAAACTGTTATATTTTTTAGAAAATGGCGCGTTTTTGCAACCGGACTTTTTTCACAACGAAACTAGGCAACGGGGTCGTACGCTCATACACTATTCGATTTTTAATTTTTGACAAATTTAAATGTGAATATAATAAAATTAGATCTGGTTTGAATTCAATGCGAAGACGTACGGACTTATTTATTTTTAAGCGTATAAAATCTATCTAATTTTATTTTATGTATGAAAATTACTTGCTAAAAATTTTTTTCAAAAACTGTAAAAGTAATGATTGAGCTCGTAAAAGAAAGTCACGACCGCGTAATAGAAAGATTGCTTTTACAAAAGATTTAATTTTTATATATAAGAGGCTATAACTATTGACTCTGAACGTTCGCTATGTTTAACAAATGTATTTAAAAGGTATGTTTATTGTATGGAAGAGGAGGACAAACGATCGTACGCGTCACCTGATGTTAAGTGATCACCGCCGCCCACATTTCTCCTTAAACACCAGAGGAATCACAGGAGCGTTGCCAGCTTTAAAATAGTGATTTAAGGGCTTACCTTCTAAAGTTTCTGTTTATTTTATCCCTGTTGCACATCATGTGATCTGCTGTGATATATCAAAGACAATATTTATATATTCATACATTTTTTGACTAAGGATAATATTGACAAGAGCTGAAAAACAATAAAAATATGTTTTCTTGATAGAAAAAACACCAAATCAGACGTTAAAATTTAGGTTCATATTCATATACCTAATTAGTAAATTGCTTTCACTCAATTAATTAATATATTATTATCCAATATTGAGGTTACGTAAATTTCCTTGGATTCGGTTTTGCGCACTTTCTATATCTTTCCTTTGCATGGCCGCTATATAGTATCAGCAATAATACAAATGATTTAAGTTTTCTTTAGTGTTAATTCCGCCAATATTTGTTTTTAAAAAATTCGCCAAAATCTGGCGCCAGATTTTGGCGAGACAACACGTCCTGAGGATGCCTCGTGTACAGGCGAAACACGTGTCGAATTGATTAAAAACATATATTGGCGGAATTAACACTAAAGAAAACTTAAATCATATCTATAATTATGGATTTCCGCAAAGTAACGCCTACTTCAATAAAAAAAAATTATCAGCAATAATACCTACTATGCGTGTTTGAAGGTAGTTATATTGTATTTATTATAATTGTAGCATTGTCGTATTTTGTTAATATTCATGCAAAATTAGAATTAAATCTATTTAGAGATGGAGCTTTTAGGATCCGTTTACTCGTATATTATATTCTGTTATTAAATTGCACGCATAGTAACAACAAATTCTGCAAGTTATGAAATGGGAAACTCGAAAAGTTTAAAATTATATGTACAATAAAACATGTGGGAGAAGAGAAACCTTCAAAAATGATGAAGAATTTTATTATAAAATGATGAAGAATCTCTACAAACGTATAATACGTACATGTAAACAAAACATCGCGGTTGTTGTGATGCCTTTTCTCAAGCTTTGTACTACGCATGCGCGCACAAAGCTGTATTAACACACGTGCAACGCTAATGCCCAAGCAAACTATGGGAGTTTGCCTTGGTAAACACGAGTGGAGGGGGTACGAAGCAGAGCACAAATAGAACCGCGAACACCAACGAACAACAACAACATAAACGGGTCAGCACTTGTATAATTATTTTAAGATGTGCATTGTGCATGAACCTCTAAACTGCATATGAGGTCCTGGTACATGTTGCTAGGATGACAAGATTTCAACCGCTATGAAAGACATTACTATCATCGCTCTCATATTTGTAATCTCCTGGTGTCTATGTAGTAATACGTCGTATGCATGATGTCAGAATATATTAAGGTATACTCGCATGAGACAATCTCTTCTTCAACTATGATCGCCTGGTACCAAGACACTGTATAATGCTTCCTTCTCCTACGTTAAATCTTATGAATTTATGTGTCTGTCTCATTCTCTCGCCGGCTGAATCCTATACATTTACCTGCTCGTGTGTCGATCGTTTCGCTTTTTCGTTTCATCAAGATTCAAATCACAACGATTCTTAAGAAGTTAAACTTTTAAAAATTGTAAGTAAATCAATGACAGTTGAGTGCACCACGTTTTTTAAAACAAACGATTAATAGGTTACAAATTAACTTCTTATTATTTTCTTTAAAATTATCATTATTTTTGGCAAAAATGCTATTAATATAACAATACAACAATCATATTGTGAAAAGATTTAAACGAATATATTTGTGTTAATTATGATTTAAAACTTAACTGTTTTTTATCATATGCTTTTTTATTTGCCACAATATTATGCAAAATACTGTGAAATTATAAATGAAATATGTGCTGTGAATGAACTAAGGGCTATTAATAAATTTTATATATTTTGAAATCTTATGAGTTGCATGTTAAATGTTAATACTTAATGTTATTTTCGATTTAGATATTAAGCGGCGCGCCCAACATCGGCTTTTGCTATATTTGTTTATTATTTAAATACCTTTTGTGGTAAGTATATGTATGAGTAATTTACTGATAGTTGATAGTACTAATGAACAAAAGCTTTTTTTTATGAAATCAAGTAACGATTTGAGTAAGACGTTTACTTGATGGTAGGTACGCCCTGAAGCATCACAATGAATCCAAAACGATTATAATATATATAATGTATCCAAAATAATTCTGAACTGCATCGCACTTTCTCTCGTCACTTTGTGCCATAGGATGTTAAGTCTGTTTGGCCCAGTTATTTCAAAAACTAAAATGTAAAACTACACATACTAAAAAGAATAAGATTCTGTCAGTAAATTTTGTCAAAAAACATCTGTCTACGATCACTGCAAGTATCACCTCCGTGGCAATAAATGGCACTAAACTTCATAATGACAACTATGACACGTACTATCTTGACTCATTTCAACTGCAGCCCCCCGGTGAACCAGATCTGGAAAAGATCTTGTAACGTCCGCGTCGGGTTAGCTAAAATAATAACAAAAATGTAACATTTACAGAAAATCTAATGTAAAAACAGATCAAATGACACGCGTTTTAAACCTTTAAAAAGTGTTTTATTTAAATGTACCTACCTATAAATATATACCGGGTGTAACCAAACAACATCCGAATATGGAATGGTTGCTTAAAGTTCCCTAACAAAATCATTGGCATTATAGCAAAAACATTCTGTAGTTGCAGAGTAACATTTTCAAAGTTTTTTGCTAACTTTATAGCCAGTATTGTAATGCAATGTACAGTTCCTACGTGTTCTGTGTACCGCTCGATGGTCGGGCGCGCGGCGGTACCAAATCCGACCATGTGTTTAGGCTATAAGTCTCAATGTTTCCACAGCTAACAGAGCTATGTTGGCTGGTCAGTTAGGTCGAGATAAGTTCACGTTTTATCGGCACGCGTGGGAAGACACAGATGCGTGTCCCCTCCCCCCGCACCCCGCGGGACCACGTTAGACAGACAGGATATATTCATTTGGGTCATTAACCATTCACTCTGAACAAATTATCAAATATAAACGCTTGTTATATACGTTTAGTATTTAATATTGCAGACAGTATGAACAGTCATGAAACTATAAAACTATGAAATATTTGCCAATTCTCTATTGATATTTATTGTGCCTTATCAATTAATAGGTATTAATGTAAATGTATCCTTGTATATAGTTCAAGGATACATTTACCACCCGTTATATTTATTATTTGAATAATCAAATAATTAACTTCACTGATCAAGTCATCTCCGATCTTTGACGTTGTGTTGAGATGTGGGTTCGCTCTATACCTTCTACCGCATTTATCACGGGAGTGTTCAGAGGAGTGTATTCAAATTCAAATATTTTTATTCAAAATAGGATGTGACATCACTTATTGAAAGTCAAGAAACTACCACATATTCCATAGTGAATGCCTCAGGCCTGAGAAGAATGGGCGCAACAAACTCAGCGGGCTTTTTTGTTCATCAAAAATATGTTATACAATTAAAGTAACATTTACAAAGTAACAAAGTAACATTGTACAATTAAACTTTTTATTTAATAGCCTGAGGGCGGTCACTCCATTCTCAATCTGTGGTATCATTAAGAAAGCCATTTATGTTATAATAACCCTTACCACACAAACGTTTATTAACAATTCATTTGAATAACTTAATACTTTTGTTTTGAACATTTTCTGGGATCCTGTTGTAAAAGCATATACATGGCCCCACAAAACTTGCTAACAGGTAACAGGTAGGCAGTATAAGCTTATGTCTGTTCCTGGTGTAAAGATTATCAGTTTGATACCAGTAGTCGATCTCCACCATCGGATATTACGTCAAATTGCGAAATTCTACCCTCATCGTGTTGACGTCTTGTATCCTACAAGCACGCGTTATGTGAGGAACTTCTTGTCTCGCACAGCAATTTTGTGGAATCAATTTCCTGTGCGAGACAAGAAGTTTCATGCACCAATGTAATAATATCAACAAGAAGACTTAAAACTAAAAGACAAAAATTTCAATAACTGGCATGTACAAAAGATTTAGAGACATACAGATTATTTAAAGTAGTGTAACAAAAATAATAGTAATTTCTACAAATTAGCTCCCTTACACAGGGAGTAAATGACATTATGACGAAAGCAGGTTGACACATCAACCACAGTACTAAATAAATTGAGTTGCTGATTATTTTGAGAAAGTGTATTAAATTGGCGACAAATACGATTGATGCAGGAGTGATATGATATATATATTATGCTAGGTTAGTACGGCTACGATTATATTTAAATATGTTGTTGGTATAAGCTGTACGTTTAGGTATTTCACAATTTAAATTTATTTTTGGTAATAATGAAGTATACGTTTGATTATTACCAATCTTCAAATTACATCTGCAGTTTTCGCAAACCGTCTTCGTTAGAGGTGCTCTTCGCACACTTTGTGTGTCTACACGCTTGTACAGACTATGTCTTATCATTATTGTATTATTATTATTATTTATGTGTTATATGTGTCGTTCGAAAGCTTTTGTAGTAGAACTAACTGTGCGTGAAGTGTTCATATGCGGCAGGACGCCTAATATCGCCAAAGTAGTACCAATATTCAATTCTGTCAATAATAAATAAACACAATGTAAAATTAGTCCCTAGAACGTTTTACGAACTTTGGCCACGTCTTTAGACATGAGAACTCGATGGAGAGACTGGTAGTTCAGGGCCAGGTGGAAGGCAAGTGAGCACGCGGTCGATCGCCAACCTGTTGGATAGACGTCATCACAAAGGTGCAGAGTCCACCATGGTGCAGAGTACTCGCAACGCCTCTAACCGTCAGAAATGGAAGCACATTGCCAGGAGAGCTACCCTCAGAAAGGATATCGACCCACAAAATACCCCACCGTGTACCTCGTCTACGCAACCACGTGCACTCTGACAAGAGTGTCTGACCAAGAAAGAAACTCCATGTTTAAAATGACTATGGTAAGATGAAGACATTTGAAGCAGAAGTTTTAAATTTGGAGTAACTTTACGTCGCGTTTAGATAGTATATAGTATAGCACTAGAAATAAGGGATTGCTTGTAACTAATTCTAGTAGGCTTCATAAGATACATAATAGCTTTAAGGGTAAATGTATACACTTTTATAATGAAATCAACAGTCCCAGCCCCTGTTCTTTAAATAAATTTAGATTATGATTATTTTATAGCAATAGGAATGACAGTACAATATTGTATTATATTTTTATTAAAAAGAGCGCAAAAAAAGAATGCTGGGAGAGTTTCTCGCGCTGCTTCTTCTCTCTCACAGCGCCATTTGTTTCCGAAGCGGTAGTAGTATCTAGTATATTAGAAATGACATCAAAAAGAATTCTAAAGGAATCAATTTTGAGAAAATAAATTCCTTTTTATGCCTTTTTTGCGGTCACGTACGGACATTAAGCGCGCGACTAGATACTAGCAAACCATAAAATTGAATTCTTGTTTATACCTAACTAGCTGACCCGACAGACGTTGTTCTGTCAATAAACGTTTCGAGAGATATGGTAAATGCGTTGGTGTGACACGACAAACTATATATGTAAACCTTCCTTGAGCTTCAACGAATCTATTACAAAAGATTTCCTTGAGATCGGTGGAACAGTTTAGGAGTTATTAGGGAACATACATTCTCTTTTGTATATATAGATTAATTGACAAATGACTGTAGAAGTATGTACGTACATACTTGTAATGACTAACTATGAATAATTTACTTATCAATTATGGCAATGTGGTCGACTAAGGAGGGTGAGGTGCATTTTAAATATATTCTAGGTGTCATGGCGCCAGTTATAACGTCATTGTACAATAATATAATTCGAAGGACAAAACGAGACATACATATGTTACACAATCAACATTACATATACACCAGGGAACTTATCAGCAATACTGATTTAATCAAAATAACCCGGGATGTAATAGAAAAACAGCGAAAAAATGTTGGATTAAAATAAAATTATACTGTCTAAGGAATGCACAACCACTTATTTATTTGTTATAACAATAGTGTAGACAGGGCCGGATTTAAACTTAATGCCGCCCCTGGGCACCGGAAAAAAAACCGCTCCAATACTGGAATTTTACTGGACTTATAGTTAGGGTTGAGCAGGCTATCAACTGTAAAGTAGATCCTGTAGATGAAGCCACAACCTGAGAGTTGAACAAAGCATACAGAATTTTATAACGAGACGTCACTCGAACGGTTAGCTCAGTTGTTTAGAGCGCCGGCACGGAACGCCGAAGGTCGTGGATTCGAGTCCCGCATCGTTCATAAAATTTTGTTGTTTTTCAAATTTTATTTTTTGTAACTTATAGTTTATATATTTTATTTTTCAAAACTAAAATAACTAGTTTATTGCTATGTTAATATAATATATTTTAATTCTCCAAGGAAATAAATTTATTAAATCGTTTTTATTATTAATTTTAACTAAACGTGCCAAAATTATAATTAACAAATAATAGATAAATTGAATTTCTTGAATTATCAATTAAACCAAATTTTTTAATTAACAGAATTAATTATATTGAACTATATTGAGCAATCTTGATAAGACTAAAACAAAATTTTGCCGCCCCAAAAAATTTGCCGCCCTGGGTACTTGCCCCAATTGCCCCTACTGTAAATCCACCGCTGAGTGTAGACGTAATTTACTTGTTATTTTTAAAGTGATAACCCTCACTTCTGGGATTAATTACACAAATTAAATTGGAAAACAAAATTTATGAACGATGCGAGACTCGAACCCGCGTTCTTTTGCGTTCGGTGCGAGCGCTCTTCCACTGAGTCAACGGTTCGAGTGACGTATCGTTGATAAATCTTGCATGTCTTGTTCAACTCTCAAGCTGTGGCTCAGGTACAACTTTACAGTTGATATTAGATTTATCAACGATACGTCACTCAAACGGCTGGCTCAGTCGAAGAGCGCTCGCATGGAACGCGAGAGGTCGAGAGTTCGAGTCCCGCATCGTCCATAAATTTTGTTTTCAAATTTAATTTGTGTAATTCACATGCTTATAAATGATAGTTGATTTGAAGGTGTACCAATCTAATGTCCAAATTATTTAATATTGAAAAATAAAACTAACATTTCATATATACATCAGAGTGCCCAATCCTATATTAAAGGAACAGAATCAATGCACTTGTTGTAATTATTATTAAAATATTTTATTATGGAAAAAAATTTTGGAAAAAGAACAACCGACTTTAAAAACGCTATTCCAAAACAATAGATAGGTATAATATGCAATAAAAAGTATACAAATAATTGCGTATTCATAGCCAATCGAATTAATAAATCTTATTCTAGTTACGATTATTGTTATTTTTGGAATCGAAACCGCTCTCGCCTCGCGCCTACTCACGTTGCGACTCAAGCACATCTCACCTCATATGTATGTAGTTACAGACCTACCTTTGCTGACACCGACTTACGAAATAATTATATTATATATTATACCGACGAATTGAGAACTTCCTCCTTTTGGTCCAAATACTTTTTTTTTCTTATAAAATTAACATTATGTCAAACCTATCAATTAATTGCTTTTTACAAGCTGTTATTATTATTATATTTATATTATTATAAACGGGATTAATAACAGTTAAGTAGATTCCTCGTATTATACGTCATTTTCTAAAGTTCTTTATTCGATGTGAATACAATCATAAATAAATTAAATAATGGTTAAATGAAGAAATAGATAATGAAATAAAAATTGTCGCAAAAACAAATGAAGTATGGTTCAATATAAAAATGAGCAAACATTATTAATAGGAATAGGATTTAATATTTACTAGTTTTTTTTTTAGTTTAGGTGCTGGTGAGGCAAGGAGGTTAGGAAACTTTTCATTAAAGGTTATTGTATGTTGGTGGAGGGGTGACAAACGCACCCTGGTGCACGCTATGGCCTCTCATTGGTAAAAGTTATGAGTTCATCTAATAGGGGGCCGTCCCGTACACCTTACGTCTTTCTTCCCAGGCTCATTACTTGGTTTCTTGCATCGGTCTTCTCAAACAATCTCTCTTATTCTTGATGGACCCGACCCCAATGTGAGAATTTGAAGACATTATGATATTATACACTGCTCATAAACAATAGGAACAGAAATAATAAAAACGCTGAAAATGTCGAAACAATTTTTGAATAATGTGAAATGTGACGCACGTAATAGCCTTGTAGGATGCGTCTTTATTTCGTAACAAGACAAGGAGGCATCGATGGCGTATCAAATATACGAACAAAATGAAAACACGTTGTTTGGTATACTGCGACGCGCCTGCCAATATTTGCAATACCTAAAATCTGTATGAAAACAAGATTTTATAATACCAGAACTCCGTATGTATATATAGTGTATAGAATAGGACAGACATATATTTATTTACGATTGTGAGTGACAATAACATAACATATTGTAACAATACTTGGTAAACGTGAATCGTGAAGCTACATCAGTTCGTAAAGGGGCTGTGACATGGGGAGAAGAACTGATAAGAAATTCCCAGCCCATCGTTCAGATGGGAGAGATCACAATCAGTCAAGAACTTATAAACACAGACAAAATTTAATCAAAATTGGGTTGTTCGTTTATAATAAGTTTAGTAAGATACACAATACAACACACTTATAATTGCACAAAATATCTTCGGCCTTACAAATAAGCTTGGTATAAGGTAAAACGAAAGGGGGTTGTAAATCTTAGCGACCTTACAAATAAATTACTTATAAGGTTATACCTCAGAATATTCCAAGAATATACAATAAGTTAACTATATCGCTGACAACACTGTCAATACAATGATAATACTGAAGTTTTCCGAATGTCAAGCAGCCTTGCAAATAAATGCGGGAAACGTTATACACCCGAATAAACCAATCATAAGCAAAATGTCTATTTGTAAACATTTTAGAAATTCTTCGTTTATTCCTTTATACTTAGTTTATTTGTAAGGCCGCTTAGGTTAACAACCTGCTTTCGTTTTACCAGATGTAATACAACGAAGTTTAAATGGATACAAGTATCAAAGTGTTTCGTCGCACTAAACAGCGATATTTTTGAGCGACAGGTTGACATGCGATTATTTACTAGCTTTTACATAAACCGTAGGCGAGCACACACACATACATGCCTCAAAAAGATGATAATTTGCTAAAGTCATGTTAGGATGTTACTAAGCGCAGTTTTATAATATTAATCGTTGGCGCGGGACAAAATTTTTCGTGACATTTCATATTTATGATTAGTCAAATTTATTGACGAATAGTCAGTTTAATATTTTAAGTAATTGGTATTCTGGTATAATTATCGTGTAAAAATTTAAATTCGATTTCTTAAAAAGCTGTTGTTTTGATTTTACAAACATTTCAATTTTATTCTTATTGTTGTTAATCCTTATGAAAATGTAGCTTCCAACATATTTTATGGTTCGTGTAAAACAAAGTCAAACATTTTATCACTCAGCAAACGATATCTATATACTTTGTCAATATATTACATACATACCTTCAATTGGTGTCTGTTTATTCACCAATGATGAAGCTCACTTCTTGACGTGTTGTTTCATCAGAAATTTTGACTTTGATTGCAGAAGCGACACAAAGAGCGTACACCTTCCTTAAAGGCCGGTAACGCTCATGTGATTCCTCTGGTGTTACGAGAGAACGTGGGTGGCGGTGATCACTTAATACCAGGTGACCCGTACGCTCGTTTGTCCTCCTTTTCCATAAAAAAAGGACGAAACAGGGATTTGTATGGTCCGAGCCAAACTACTCCCTCAGGATATTCAGCCAGTTTTCCTTGTATATCTTCTAGTCATCTAGATGACGAACATAATACTCGTATGACTGAAGTATATCAGTTTCGTTTTTATAACGTAGTTACTTTAAGTAGGACATTTTAAAATCACGTAAAAAGGATGATTTTATTAATGTAATAAGAAAAAGAAAACTTAGTGTTTAGTAATTACGTAAACAAACACTAATCACTGTCAAAATGCGTCCCATTTAGGAAGCATACGAGTCATGCGTCGCTAATAAAACATTAATTGCTTCAGATAATATAATTGGTATCTCTTTGTTCGGGGAGTACGGTAACAACATGTAAATTTTGACAGCAATTTTCAGCTAATGTATTCTTATGAAATATATTTCGCTTAGACAGGTACTCGCGTGTCATGGCGTGTGCACACATATAGGAATATTTTATTGTAATCAGTTTGCTCATCTGTGTGAATAGATACCTAAATTTCCCATTCCCTGGTGTCATTTGATTTTAACATTTCTGAGACCGTACTCGATGAAGTGAATTGTATTATATCTACATACTTATGGGCAGGCGGTAAAGTGTTGAGATGAATTTGAATTTCTAAAGTTTGCTGCGAGACTTTTATTTAAGAGAAGGCACCAGTGGGAGGCTCTTTTGCACATGATGCTGGCTAGAGTATGAGTACCACAGTAAATGCATCAGACCACACACACTCTTATATAATTAAAAGCATGACATTTACAAGCATTTTATTGGCGATTATAAAAATACAGAACTTTAAGGGGCTGTTTCACAGTGTCAAGGTAAAGTAGCAGTTTGTCATAGGCTAGATAAAATAATGGCTACCTAAAATTCAACTAGTGCAGTATATATCCTCTTTAGCAGAGTGTTAGAGGAATCACTATCGTTCTCAGATTTGTCATTCTTTGGGACCACGTACCTCAGCGAGCGAAAAACCCAGATTAATTTTCTGACTCTTTCAGCCAGTTGCTCAAGGTGAGGGTACCAGATGAGCCTCTGATCCAGTATGACTCTTAGATATTTGAAATTGTCTACTTATTGATTTGGGGACAGTTACAGTTATTATGTTTGCTAAGTTTACAGTCATGAACTGTCAGAGTAAAGTTGCCATCGGTCTGATTGTTATTATAAATACTGAAGCATATATAATTTGTTTTAGAAGTATTTAATGAGAGTAAATTAGACTTCAGCCAAGCAGATATTTGAGCCATTCCTTTTTCAGCGCTATTTTTTACATCTGTCCAGGTACTTCCAGAAAAGACAACGGCTGTATCATCAGCGTACGAGAAAATTTTAGCATTATTGATTTTAAGATTGCACAGTTCGTTTATATATATTAGGAATAAAGTAGGGCCTAAAATGCTACCCTGAGGTACACCATATGTTACCTCTGTAGCTTCGCTGGAATACTGTTCTAATTTGACTTTTTGTTTTCTTTGAGAAAGGTAATCTTTAAAAAGAGTTAATGGCATACCTCTGATTCCAATATTTTCTAGCTTGTTCACAAGAATAGTCATAATACTCATAACTCATAACATAAAAAACCTTGTGCCAAACGTTATAGTAGAGGAGCCCACGCGGGATTTTGGGGTTTATTCGAGTGCGTCAGAATAACAACGTCAAGAGCAACCGATCAGATTAGTAAAAAAAAACGATACTTAGAACAACTGGAGCGCGTCAGATTGAGGTAAAGTAAATTAATTATATGCAGTTAAGTGTGCATTTCAATAATCTTACAATTTGAGCATTACATATGGAAATCGGAAAGTCACAAAGTTTCAAACCAAAAATTTAAAACCTTCAGGTTAAGGGAATGTCTCCACACAATTGTCATATTATGGGTCAGGACGACAAGGACATTAATGAACTGTCTGTATAATAATCTGACGCACTTGAGTATTTCAGTGCCACAATTTTATTTGCATTTTCAAAAATCGGTTATAATTTTTGGTCAAGTCCAAATCGTCAGTGATTTGACCAAAAGCTACAATAGCGTTCACTTAACATCTGCTCTCAATGACAAAAAATGTACAAGATTTTTTTTCTTATCTTCTATCCCTTTGTTTGGCCACCTGCACAATTAACTTTTCCGTTATCAGTGACAGATGGGGCCCATACACTATTAATATCTAAAGCGCTTGAGAATTTCTTTGTGACTGCTTTTTTATATTGTTCTACACGCTCCCCCCGCCAGTGACAGATAACACATCATATAAACTTTTTTTCATTTAGAATCTAGCCTACACAATCCAATAGGTGCCCACGACGCTCGAGTATATGCCTATTTAGTCTCTTGGGCTCCCCTACCATTATATAAATTGCCATTATTTTGTCAAATGCTTGTCTCTCACACTCTGTCAGGTGATCCATCAGATAACTATGATATCTGCTACTACATCCATCCTATAATTTAAATGGCCCTTACCTGCTGGATAACACTATCTGTTCATTGTGAAACGCAAATGATGTCTTTATTCGATAGGTAAGTAGCAAGTAGCCTATCAGGAACTTGCTACTTACCTATCGAATAAACAATGTGAAACAGCCTCTAGGTATATTAAATAACTTGCAAGAGAATAGTGGGGCGGTGATCATTTAATATCAGGTGTCCCACACGCCCGTGTGTCCTCCCCTTGCGGAAAAAAATACTGACACTTCTGTTATAACCATTATTTACAATATTCGTAGCGCAACAGCAATGCGAGGAAATATTGCGTAATGTCATAACTGATAATATTTCATTTCATGCTCGGATAACATTATTATCTCAATAAAAAAGATAAGTTCAGCTCAGCAGTCAAACATACGTTGGGAGTGTGCGCATTTAGTACGTGATTTACAATTTAATCCAATAACTACATAAATCACTGCAAGATAGTCATCCCATACATTTTAATGCAATTGCTATGACGCTGCATTTGTCTTTAAAATGCAGGCGCCAAAGGGCGATAGTTCCGCGTCGAAATATCCTCAGGTTGTTTTGTATTCCTTGGTGCAAATTTCCGCCAGGCGGTATTGCCACACTCGACCCCGAAATACACAAACAAATACATGCTGCATTATCCTTAAGCCCGTTCAATGTAAAGCTATAAAATATGCCGTTGGGACTGATGCTGTAGGTGAGAATGACTTTGTTTTCTATAAAGGTTTTTCAAGGTGCAATCTTAAGGAAAAGTTAGTGCGTAGTCATCACTTATGCAGATATTTACATGCGCTTACATTGGCAATGAGCCGATAAAGCTTTACTAAAAATTGTATTGTTGTAATGCCAAGTAATTAATAAAAATTCAATATTAAAAAATTTTGGGGTATAAAAAATAGATGCAACCGATTCTAAGACCTACCAATTATATCGTACTAGAATTATTGCCATCTTGCAACCCTATAGCGGTTTTGCGGATGGAACAGAATAATATAAAAATCCGAGATACAGCAAGATATAAAAAATAGGTGAATCTATTATTAAAGAAAGAAAGAAAACATTTATTTGGACACACACACACCAACAAACATGTAGGAACTTAAAAATATATAAAACGTGTGGTGTTTAAAAAAGGAGCCACTCAGTATGTGTTCCAACACAAATGTGTTTTAACGCTGTTCTTTAATGGCGTGACAGTCCCCGCGTGACAAATGACCTCATATTACTGTAGCCGATTTTGATTGAAATCTCCTCAATAGTCAGCCACGCTTAGCTCCTTAGTATTTTGAATATTAAACCTTTAGCTAAAGCACACATTGACAAATCAAAATAGTTCACGGATAATCGCGCTGTCAGATCGTCTATATGTAGTAATAATGAGTCAGTGGGGGCTGTAAAGGTATTTTTAATTTGGCCCTAAAATAACAAAACTCTTGGCTGACAACTGTGTCAACTTACGCCACCTGTGAACTTGGTTGCTTATACGTCATAAAGCTTAATACAACTGAAACTGTCGAATAATATATTCAGTTACGGATATATTATTGCTGTCACCGTTTAATGACAAGATCTTATCTGTCCATAGTTATAGTATCCAATAAAATTTGTCGATAGGTTATTGAAATGTAAGTAAGCGTAAAAAGATAGATTTGTCTTACCTCTAGTAAATTAAACTAAGGATATAAGATAGGTTATTGAAAACGGCCATTAGACAATATGTCCAAAATACCGCAGTGTCTGAAGACTAAGGTTTTTAACCCGTGTGTGTTGCCAATGATGACATACGGAACGCAGACGTGGTCGCTAACTATGGGCCTTATGAGGAAGCTCATTGTCGCTCAGAGGGCAATGGTGAGGGCTTTGCTCAGAGTTTCCCTGCGAGATCGAATCAGAAATGAGGAGATCTGTTGGAGAACGAAAGTTACTGACATAGCCCAGATGGTTGAGAAAATGAAGTGGCAATGGGCAGGGCACATAGTTCGACAGACAGATGGCCGTTGTCGCAGTAAAGTCCTCGAATGGCGACGACGTACCAGAAGACGTAGTGTTGGAAGGCCTCCCACAAGATGAACCGACGATCTGGTCAAGATTTCCGGAATAGGTTGGATGAGGGCAGCGCAGGACCGATCGTCATGGCGACCTTTGGGGGAGGCGTCCAGCATAGATGAGACACTGAAATTTTTAACAATTTTTTTATTTAATATTTTTAATTCTATATCACTTAAAAAATAAATTTTGCAGTACGATTATTTTTGTACTTATCCTTAAAGCAGACATGCATGTACTTGTTTAGAAATAATGATATTATAAATGTTTAACCGTGTTCTGTTAATGTTTAAGTTGTATGTATACTTGAAAGTAAGGCCAATTTTAACAAAATTAGTATTATGTTCAAATTAAATTAATTAAATATTATTATTTAACTCACAATTATTTACGCAGTCAATGTAATTAATTAATAAACACAAACACTACTGACGTCATTTGAAATATTTTTTTATTTGAGTCATTAATTAATTCAACAGAGTTCAAGTTATAACGAATTTACGAAAATTTATTAATAATAAATAACTATTATAAATATTAAATAATATAAATGGCTTTCCACTTTGGCTATTTAATAATAAGTACGATATTATATATATACATTATTATTATTATACTTTGTAATCATAATTTTTATAAAAAAAAGAAGCCCGCTGGGTTTATGGCGCCCGTTCTTCTCAGATCTGAGGCATACTTTTTGGAATGGGTGGTAGTTTTTGACTTTCATTTAGTGATATTGTATCCTATTTTGAATAAAAATATTTGAATTTGAATACGTACGTACTAAAAGACCTGAAAAAAATGTGTAACTGTATACTCATAAATGGATCTCGGTAAGTAAGAGCATAACTTTTAGCGAATCATATTTCTGTTAGACTTTCTAAACTTTTTTTTAACAGTAATTATTGTAATTATTATAAAATATAAATACAAAAATGTACACTAAAAATGGAGAGCCGTTTTTTTCCTTCGCTTATACTTAAACCATAAGATGCTGCATCTTATGGTGTTTAGAAGAAGGTTTAGTATATTATGTGTTAGTGATTACTTATCTGGAAACTATATATTTTTTTAATATGAAATACCTATATATTCGCAAACAAATACATCAGTCAATGACATTTCTTAACATATGACAATTCATACAATAAGCGGGCGCGGGGTATTTAATATATTTGACAAAACAACTTTTGCCGGGTCACCACTTGTATATTATATTACAAAATATATTTATTACTTTTTAGTTTTCTAGAATTAAAGTAACTCACAGATTCCATCATAATCATCTATTTTTTTTGACTAATCTGGGAGTATAACGGGCCCAAACAAAAAAACCTATCGAAA